>NC_073692.1:214432947-214732947 GCF_029784155.1 Uranotaenia lowii | reverse complement strand
GAGCGCACTCCTTCGCTCGATTATCTCCAGGCAGAACGAAAAAACCCACCCGTGCGAAAACGACTGCTGTCGCTGTTGCTAAGTCTGGTCTGCAGCAGCGCCATGATATTGCGGTATGGTATGGTTACTTGCGTCCCAGTCCAGACCCGGCAACAACACAATATTCCATTTCCGGTATGATGGGATAATGGAGGAGTCGCAACCACCAACCAAAGGAGGATAACGAAAAGGAGCATGGCGCGCGAACAAATAATGGGAACGTATTAGAATGTTACATTAAATTTTTCGCCCCGGTTGCGTTCGTTATGAGTTTTTCCTTGTGTTTCCCTTTTATTAAAGGGACCGATATAATTTAGGTTCCCGCTGGCTGTGTGTATGTGGGTTTATGTGACAGACGTGCCTTGATGAGCTTCGGGACAAAAGGACCTCTCAGTGTTTCGTGGTTGGGGGTGTTGCTGGTTTAGAAACGATAGGAAGTAACGCTGATGGATGGTTCACGTGAGGAAGAATGTGTACGCTTATACATTTAGGAGACAACGTTCAATTAATTAGATGTCAGCATTAAGGATCTACCAGGGGCCATTGTCGTGTTTACACTGGGAAGGTGAGCTTCGCTAATACTTGTTATTGTTTGGATTCATTACTTAACGTTTACACTAAACCTTCCGGGGTACCCCAAGCAGCAAACTGTGTTCAATAGTTCAATGTTTTTCGAAACATGTTTGAATATCATCATCATCATCCCTTTGGCGCGACAACAGGAACTAAGATACGAAACGGCTGTCAATTCCTCGAGTCGGTTCACATAACACACCGCTCATGAATTATTACTTCTAAAGCTTCAACGGAGGGTGCATTTTGAATATTCGATTTACTCCTTCCTGTCGTCAACTGGATAAAGATGCCACCATAGGAGGGGTGCCGACGTCATTTATTGAAATCGATGGCAAAACGTTCTCAATTTATGCCATTTTTCGACGCTCGGGATGAATCAACCGTACACAAAGAACGGAGTTGACAGAGAACAACAACATGATCAAAAAAAAAATCGGCAGCATTAAAAACTACAAATGTAAAAAGTGACCCCCTCGCAGCAGACGTTCCCCGAATTTTGCAGCCACAGGAAATAACGATCACGCCTAAAAATCAGCGTTCCCATGACCATTATTTTTTATTAGCATTTTTTGCGCTTCATTGTCTTCTGGGCAGTCAACCGCCCCGCGCCACTAAGAGAGAGGCCATCAGCAGACCCAAATGGACCAGTCATTCATATATACACCGGCCGCGAGACTCCTCTTGTTTTCTTCCGAAGTTTTTTTTCTCCCCCTGGCTCTGTTCTTTCCAGATTATGTTCCTTTTTCCCGGTTGCGCGGCAGCGGCGGCCACGGAATTCCTCTTTGTTTTGTTTTTGTTTACCGTGTGCCCGATGTGTTGATACGAGACTTTTGTGTACAATTTTTTTTGCAACTGTTGCACCAGCCACTAGCTTTGTCCAGCTCCAGTCGTCTGGGATGCAATCAAATGCTTACGGTGGAGAACCTTTGTCGTCGACTGTGGTGCCGCGCTTGTTCGGAAGAGAATTCTTCCTGTAGATCTCCAGAACCAGACGAAATGCGGAGCAGGGGCGTGTCTGCTGCCTGTCTGTGCTTCGACTGTCTGATTAGGCGGGCGCGTTTTTCATAAGAACATATACCTACAGATTGTGGTAATATCGCTTATACGGATTTTATAAGCTCGCTTACTTAAATAACTTAAGATTTCAACGCCGATTGTTCTGTGCAGGTTTATGAGCATACCTTGCAACCAGTCGATTGAAAATGTGATTTTTTTTGGATTTTATTGGATGGAAAAAATATTCGTATTCAAAGTAACGTTCTTACAGAGCTACACTCTTCACTAGCGATTGCTAGTGCTACCAGCGATCGTCAATACGCGATCATCACCTTGGGCTTCGTATATCAGATATGCCCCTTGGTTTCACTCTATGATACTACATCAAGGGGTAGGCTGTGCTTATGCACTTATACATCTTTTTCCTTTATCTTCTTTCTACTTTTTCCTTCATCTCCTTTTTCATCTTCCTCCTTTTCATCTTTCTCCTTTTCTTCTTTCGCCAACTTCAGACTGGTACAAAAGACCCCGAGACGTGTGCCGGTTAGGTAACGCTTTCACAGCATCCACTCCCGTAGGATGACCTTTTAAGTCCACCACACGTATGAGTCCAGATTAGGGTTATACCGCGCCCTAAGATCGCGTTGCTTTTGAATTCTGGTGTCATACGAGGCCTTCCATTAGTTTGTCAAGTTTGGTTGACTATCTCCTCTCGAAGTTCATCATCTTTCCTGATTCGTATTAGATCGCACATGATTTGCGAGATTTCGTCGACGTTAGCATGCCACGACTGATCGTCGGGACACATTTCACTCACAACATTTTTAGCGTTCAAGTTTTGAAGTTGTTGACGCCTTGACATGAACCTAGGTCAGAAAAAGATAGCATGTTTTGTCGAATGCTCCGTATCTACGCATTCCGGGTAATAAGGCGAGCTGATAGCTCAAACCGATGAAGGTTTTTGTCAAAGCACCCATGACCCGAAAGGAACTGCGTCATGTAGAAGTTGACCTCTCCATACTCCCGATTTACCCAGTCTGACAGTCGCGGAATTAGCCTATGCGTCCATCTTGCGTTGATCGATGCGTCCCATTGCTCCTGCCACTTTGACGCTGCTCGTTGAACTTTACGCACTCTTCTAACAGCTCTTGCTTCGTAACACTCCATATCCTCCGCCAGAGTTATGTCGATGGGAATCATGCCGGCGATGACAAAAGCTACATCTGCTGATATGGACCTGCATGCACAGGAAACTCGCAAGGCTATCAGCCGATGTGTGCTCCGTAATTTGGATCTGTTGCACTCAAGCTCTATAGCGGAGCTCCAGGCCGCTCCTTCGTATCGTAGTTTCGACAGTGTTACGTTCGCAAGAAGGCGTCTCTTGCTACTTTTTGGACCATGGCATCGGCATAATCTAGGCCCATGAATAGATGACTTTCGAAGCACTGATTATCGAACCATTACTCCAAGGCAGGGTTCCGAAATTGGATCGTTTCTCCTTATCGTCAAGCGAGAGAATTCTCCGCTGAGAAATAAATGGAATGTTTTCTCTCTGCTACAATCCCGCGTGACATTTTGTCAGCCTAGAGAGAGTTCCTACAAAGAATCTTGTTTCATTGTATCCTACGGGTAGACGAATGCAACAAATAACCTATCTCTAATGAATCAATTCAACGATGATAAGCGACATTGAAAATACAAGTTGTCAATGACATAACATGACATAACATGACATAACAATGACATGACAATGACATGACAATGACATGACAATGACATGACAATGACATGACAATGACATGACAATGACATGACAATGACATGACAATGACATAACAATGACATGACAATGACATGACAATGACATGACAATGACATGACAATGACATGACAATGACATGACAATGACATGACAATGACATGACAATGACATGACAATGACATGACAATGACAATGACATGACAATGACATGACAATGACATGACAATGACATGACAATGACATGACAATGACATGACAATGACATGACAATGACATGACAATGACATGACAATGACATGACAATGACATGACAATGACATGACAATGACATGACAATGACATGACAATGACATGACAATGACATGACAATGACATGACAATGACATGACAATGACATGACAATGACATGACAATGACATGACAATGACATGACAATGACATGACAATGACATGACAATGACATGACAATGACATGACAATGACATGACAATGACATGACAATGACATGACAATGACATGACAATGACATGACAATGACATGACAATGACATGACAATGACATGACAATGACATGACAATGACATGACAATGACATGACAATGACATGACAATGACATGACAATGACATGACAATGACATGACAATGACATGACAATGACATGACAATGACATGACAATGACATGACAATGACATGACAATGACATGACAATGACATGACAATGACATGACAATGACATGACAATGACATGACAATGACATGACAATGACATGACAATGACATGACAATGACATGACAATGACATGACAATGACATGACAATGACATGACAATGACATGACAATGACATGACAATGACATGACAATGACATGACAATGACATGACAATGACATGACAATGACATGACAATGACATGACAATGACATGACAATGACATGACAATGACATGACAATGACATGACAATGACATGACAATGACATGACAATGACATGACAATGACATGACAATGACATGACAATGACATGACAATGACATGACAATGACATGACAATGACATGACAATGACATGACAATGACATGACAATGACATGACAATGACATGACAATGACATGACAATGACATGACAATGACATGACAATGACATGACAATGACATGACAATGACATGACAATGACATGACAATGACATGACAATGACATGACAATGACATGACAATGACATGACAATGACATGACAATGACATGACAATGACATGACAATGACATGACAATGACATGACAATGACATGACAATGACATGACAATGACATGACAATGACATGACAATGACATGACAATGACATGACAATGACATGACAATGACATGACAATGACATGACAATGACATGACAATGACATGACAATGACATGACAATGACATGACAATGACATGACAATGACATGACAATGACATGACAATGACATGACAATGACATGACAATGACATGACAATGACATGACAATGACATGACAATGACATGACAATGACATGACAATGACATGACAATGACATGACAATGACATGACAATGACATGACAATGACATGACAATGACATGACAATGACATGACAATGACATGACAATGACATGACAATGACATGACAATGACATGACAATGACATGACAATGACATGACAATGACATGACAATGACATGACAATGACATGACAATGACATGACAATGACATGACAATGACATGACAATGACATGACAATGACATGACAATGACATGACAATGACATGACAATGACATGACAATGACATGACAATGACATGACAATGACATGACAATGACATGACAATGACATGACAATGACATGACAATGACATGACAATGACATGACAATGACATGACAATGACATGACAATGACATGACAATGACATGACAATGACATGACAATGACATGACAATGACATGACAATGACATGACAATGACATGACAATGACATGACAATGACATGACAATGACATGACAATGACATGACAATGACATGACAATGACATGACAATGACATGACAATGACATGACAATGACATGACAATGACATGACAATGACATGACAATGACATGACAATGACATGACAATGACATGACAATGACATGACAATGACATGACAATGACATGACAATGACATGACAATGACAATGACATGACAATGACATGACAATGACATGACAATGACATGACAATGACATGACAATGACATGACAATGACATGACAATGACATGACAATGACATGACAATGACATGACAATGACAATGACAATGACATGACAATGACATGACAATGACATGACAATGACAATGACAATGACATGACAATGACATGACAATGACATGACAATGACATGACAATGACATGACAATGACATGACAATGACATGACAATGACATGACAATGACATGACAATGACATGACAATGACATGACAATGACATGACAATGACATGACAATGACATGACAATGACATGACAATGACATGACAATGACATGACAATGACATGACAATGACATGACAATGACATGACAATGACATGACAATGACATGACAATGACATGACAATGACATGACAATGACATGACAATGACATGACAATGACATGACAATGACATGACAATGACATGACAATGACATGACAATGACATGACAATGACATGACAATGACATGACAATGACATGACAATGACATGACAATGACATGACAATGACATGACAATGACATGACAATGACATGACAATGACATGACAATGACATGACAATGACATGACAATGACATGACAATGACATGACAATGACATGACAATGACATGACAATGACATGACAATGACATGACAATGACATGACAATGACATGACAATGACATGACAATGACATGACAATGACATGACAATGACATGACAATGACATGACAATGACATGACAATGACATGACAATGACATGACAATGACATGACAATGACATGACAATGACATGACAATGACATGACAATGACATGACAATGACATGACAATGACATGACAATGACATGACAATGACATGACAATGACATGACAATGACATGACAATGACATGACAATGACATGACAATGACATGACAATGACATGACAATGACATGACAATGACATGACAATGACATGACAATGACATGACAATGACATGACAATGACATGACAATGACATGACAATGACATGACAATGACATGACAATGACATGACAATGACATGACAATGACATGACAATGACATGACAATGACATGACAATGACATGACAATGACATGACAATGACATGACAATGACATGACAATGACATGACAATGACATGACAATGACATGACAATGACATGACAATGACATGACAATGACATGACAATGACATGACAATGACATGACAATGACATGACAATGACATGACAATGACATGACAATGACATGACAATGACATGACAATGACATGACAATGACATGACAATGACATGACAATGACATGACAATGACATGACAATGACATGACAATGACATGACAATGACATGACAATGACATGACAATGACATGACAATGACATGACAATGACATGACAATGACATGACAATGACATGACAATGACATGACAATGACATGACAATGACATGACAATGACATGACAATGACATGACAATGACATGACAATGACATGACAATGACATGACAATGACATGACAATGACATGACAATGACATGACAATGACATGACAATGACATGACAATGACATGACAATGACATGACAATGACATGACAATGACATGACAATGACATGACAATGACATGACAATGACATGACAATGACATGACAATGACATGACAATGACATGACAATGACATGACAATGACATGACAATGACATGACAATGACATGACAATGACATGACAATGACATGACAATGACATGACAATGACATGACAATGACATGACAATGACATGACAATGACATGACAATGACATGACAATGACATGACAATGACATGACAATGACATGACAATGACATGACAATGACATGACAATGACATGACAATGACATGACAATGACATGACAATGACATGACAATGACATGACAATGACATGACAATGACATGACAATGACATGACAATGACATGACAATGACATGACAATGACATGACAATGACATGACAATGACATGACAATGACATGACAATGACATGACAATGACATGACAATGACATGACAATGACATGACAATGACATGACAATGACATGACAATGACATGACAATGACATGACAATGACATGACAATGACATGACAATGACATGACAATGACATGACAATGACATGACAATGACATGACAATGACATGACAATGACATGACAATGACATGACAATGACATGACAATGACATGACAATGACATGACAATGACATGACAATGACATGACAATGACATGACAATGACATGACAATGACATGACAATGACATGACAATGACATGACAATGACATGACAATGACATGACAATGACATGACAATGACATGACAATGACATGACAATGACATGACAATGACATGACAATGACATGACAATGACATGACAATGACATGACAATGACATGACAATGACATGACAATGACATGACAATGACATGACAATGACATGACAATGACATGACAATGACATGACAATGACATGACAATGACATGACAATGACATGACAATGACATGACAATGACATGACAATGACATGACAATGACATGACAATGACATGACAATGACATGACAATGACATGACAATGACATGACAATGACATGACAATGACATGACAATGACATGACAATGACATGACAATGACATGACAATGACATGACAATGACATGACAATGACATGACAATGACATGACAATGACATGACAATGACATGACAATGACATGACAATGACATGACAATGACATGACAATGACATGACAATGACATGACAATGACATGACAATGACATGACAATGACATGACAATGACATGACAATGACATGACAATGACATGACAATGACATGACAATGACATGACAATGACATGACAATGACATGACAATGACATGACAATGACATGACAATGACATGACAATGACATGACAATGACATGACAATGACATGACAATGACATGACAATGACATGACAATGACATGACAATGACATGACAATGACATGACAATGACATGACAATGACATGACAATGACATGACAATGACATGACAATGACATGACAATGACATGACAATGACATGACAATGACATGACAATGACATGACAATGACATGACAATGACATGACAATGACATGACAATGACATGACAATGACATGACAATGACATGACAATGACATGACAATGACATGACAATGACATGACAATGACATGACAATGACATGACAATGACATGACAATGACATGACAATGACATGACAATGACATGACAATGACATGACAATGACATGACAATGACATGACAATGACATGACAATGACATGACAATGACATGACAATGACATGACAATGACATGACAATGACATGACAATGACATGACAATGACATGACAATGACATGACAATGACATGACAATGACATGACAATGACATGACAATGACATGACAATGACATGACAATGACATGACAATGACATGACAATGACATGACAATGACATGACAATGACATGACAATGACATGACAATGACATGACAATGACATGACAATGACATGACAATGACATGACAATGACATGACAATGACATGACAATGACATGACAATGACATGACAATGACATGACAATGACATGACAATGACATGACAATGACATGACAATGACATGACAATGACATGACAATGACATGACAATGACATGACAATGACATGACAATGACATGACAATGACATGACAATGACATGACAATGACATGACAATGACATGACAATGACATGACAATGACATGACAATGACATGACAATGACATGACAATGACATGACAATGACATGACAATGACATGACAATGACATGACAATGACATGACAATGACATGACAATGACATGACAATGACATGACAATGACATGACAATGACATGACAATGACATGACAATGACATGACAATGACATGACAATGACATGACAATGACATGACAATGACATGACAATGACATGACAATGACATGACAATGACATGACAATGACATGACAATGACATGACAATGACATGACAATGACATGACAATGACATGACAATGACATGACAATGACATGACAATGACATGACAATGACATGACAATGACATGACAATGACATGACAATGACATGACAATGACATGACAATGACATGACAATGACATGACAATGACATGACAATGACATGACAATGACATGACAATGACATGACAATGACATGACAATGACATGACAATGACATGACAATGACATGACAATGACATGACAATGACATGACAATGACATGACAATGACATGACAATGACATGACAATGACATGACAATGACATGACAATGACATGACAATGACATGACAATGACATGACAATGACATGACAATGACATGACAATGACATGACAATGACATGACAATGACATGACAATGACATGACAATGACATGACAATGACATGACAATGACATGACAATGACATGACAATGACATGACAATGACATGACAATGACATGACAATGACATGACAATGACATGACAATGACATGACAATGACATGACAATGACATGACAATGACATGACAATGACATGACAATGACATGACAATGACATGACAATGACATGACAATGACATGACAATGACATGACAATGACATGACAATGACATGACAATGACATGACAATGACATGACAATGACATGACAATGACATGACAATGACATGACAATGACATGACAATGACATGACAATGACATGACAATGACATGACAATGACATGACAATGACATGACAATGACATGACAATGACATGACAATGACATGACAATGACATGACAATGACATGACAATGACATGACAATGACATGACAATGACATGACAATGACATGACAATGACATGACAATGACATGACAATGACATGACAATGACATGACAATGACATGACAATGACATGACAATGACATGACAATGACATGACAATGACATGACAATGACATGACAATGACATGACAATGACATGACAATGACATGACAATGACATGACAATGACATGACAATGACATGACAATGACATGACAATGACATGACAATGACATGACAATGACATGACAATGACATGACAATGACATGACAATGACATGACAATGACATGACAATGACATGACAATGACATGACAATGACATGACAATGACATGACAATGACATGACAATGACATGACAATGACATGACAATGACATGACAATGACATGACAATGACATGACAATGACATGACAATGACATGACAATGACATGACAATGACATGACATGACAATGACATGACAATGACATGACAATGACATGACAATGACATGACAATGACATGACAATGACATGACAATGACATGACAATGACAAAAAGTGACAAAAAAACCGTTCGATTTTGGCAACATAACGTGTTGCCAAAAACGAACGGAGTCTGTATTCCATTGAAGTAATGTTTTTAAAGTTTTTGTCATATTTTTTCATTTATTGTTTTTGTCAATTTTGTCAAGTTTTCCATTCTAATTTATGATTTTTTTTTCCTTTTTTTTACTTTTCTAAATTTTTTAATTTTTGTTATGTTTATTTGTCATTTTTTTTATTTCAGTTTTTTTTAAATTTTGTTGCATTTGTCATTTTTTGTCATACTGTGATTTCCATTTTCCTTTCATCTTTGAATTTGAATCAGTTTTAATGTTGTTTTTGTCAAATTTTCCACTTTTTAATAATTTCAATTTTTAATGTTTCAAATTTTTGTAATTTTTATTTATTTTTTTTTTCATTATATTTATTTAAGACCATTTTGATAATATTCGTGATTCCTATTTGTCATTTCAGTTGTTCTGGAAATTTTGTTATTTTTGTTTTTTGATAATTTTTTAAAAAATATTTTGTGTTTGTCATATTTAGGTTTTTCTTCACTTTCGGATTTGTTGAATGTTTGTTTTTGTTTTAATTATATTCGTCAAATTTTTACGTTTTGAATTTTTGTAATCTTTTGTAAAATTTGTTACTGTATTTTTTTTTTGAATTGGTCGTATTTGTCATTTCCGTCAATGGTGTATTTTTTTTTAGATTTAAATAATTGTTGTCGTTTATTTTTTTTTTTGTAATATTTGTTATTTGTCGTTTGCTTTGTCAATGTTGTTATTTGCCGTTCATTTTACAAATTATATAATTAATAATTTTTTGTCCCTTTTGCCTTTTTAGATTTTCTGAAACTTTTCTGTGTGTTTGAAATTTAAAAATTGTTTGTGAATTTTGTCATTTCTGTCTGTTATGTTTGTAATTTTTGATATTTTGTCAGTTTTTTTTGTCATGGTTGCCGCTTTCACCATTTTGAGCAGTTGTCATTTTTTATTACATTCTAATTTTGTCACCTGCCCAATTCTTTTTTCCATTTTTTGTCAATTTTGTCACTTTTTCAAAACTATCTTTTTTGGAACCTTATTCTATTTGTTGTATTTTTTGTGTCTTGTCATTTTTATTAAGTTTTTTTCATTTCTGTTATTTTTCATTATGTTCATTTCTAATATCATTGTAATTCTTATCATTTTAATTGTTATGTCATTTGGTCATTCATGTAAATTTATATTAACATTAATTTTATTATCGTTTTATGATCTCTCACTATTTTATATCGGCATTTAAAATGAAGGGTTATACGGATATATTTGGAAAATCATGCTTTTTGAAGTGCGTACTTACCTAAATGTCTTATTTTTATTTTTCCGTCATCTGCGATAAATTGTGCATTTATGCCGAAAATGCTTCGGTCTCGACGGGTTGCGGAATCGATTTTCAAATGGATTGTTTGGTTTGAAAATTCCACTTGCATGATATTCCGCATGTTGTCCGCTGCTTTGGTTATAAAAGATTTAGCCGTGTCCGGAGAGAAGTGAAGATTTGCTGCTTCCCAAGTCGGCTTGATTAACAAGCAAGTTGATTCCCATTTTACAAAATTGAACGGTAAATTGTTCTCCGTGAGGAAGAGCAACGTTCCGCGAAGAATGTCAAATTTATTAAAGTTTACCAAAACCCTCGGTGACGCTGAAAATTTCGATTTTTTTTCTGGTGGTTGACAGCTTGCCGGTTCCAAACACAGCTCCTTTGCCACAGCCTTGTGGCAACTTAATATATGGCGTTTTATATTACCAACCACAAATTTAGCTGGAGCCTAAGAGCAATTTTTTTCGCCAGATAATCCAACATCGCACAAACACTCGAATTTTTTGTTGCCATTTTCGTCTACCGTTTCCCGCACAACACGACGTATACGATCCGCGTATGAGGTATTCATGTTCACTGTTCGACTTCGAATTTTTGAATGAATGCTCAAGAATGCTTCGAGTCTCGCAAGCCCGCAACGCAAATTAACCCTTTCTCAGATCACTTACCATTATCAACAATGCATCAAAATGAGAAGGTATTGTGAAGGATCATTTAATATAGGATGATGTTTTTAATCGATTAAGATTAAAAAGTTGTAAGAATCCACAAATCTATCGATTAAAAAAGCAGTGTTAAAAACTACTTTTTTTAAATGATTATAATTGATATCGCATTTTTTTAATATCTCACAAGTTTCTCCACTTTAACAAATAAAAATATCATAGGTCAGTTCCTTTTAATTTTTTGAATAATTTTTGTGAAAACATGACCCAAAAATATCCACGCGTTTTCGAGATATTTTGATTTTAGTTTATGTTATACATTCTTCTGCCACTCCCCGGCGTTTGGGATAAAGACATGAGCGATCCATGTGATCCAACTCAGAGGCGAGAATTTCACTGCTGATTAATGCTTCGAACCTATCGCAAGCGAGTGCGACAAACTGGAATTATCCCTCCTGTCGGATTGTTCTGCAGCTATACATCGAACGGGGAATTATCTTGTAAGCAAACCTTCAATGGCTGTTGGCGAAAGAGAATTCCACTCTGCCGCGAACAAGAGGAACAGCGTATGCTCTCCGATAATACAGGAATAAAATGTCGCGCAGCATGTTCTGCGCTCACACAGTATTGAAAGCGTTTCTTCTCACTACCTGAGAGAGCTTTAAAAAAAGCGTTCAGTGAGCAGCTATCCTGAGCGAATCTCGGAAGCTTGCTCCAAGGTATTTCAGCTGCTATTTCGAAGATGTCGTGTGTCCTCCAACAGTAATCTCCATGCGCGGCACAACTCTTTTGTTGGTCACGAGCAGAACTTCGGTTTTATGGTGAGCTATCTGAAGCTTAACTACCTCCATTCAAATGTCAACCCTTTCTACGGTCATCGTGGCAAGGCCTGCTACCTCATCGATTGTTTCGCCGTTGATCATGAGCACGATATCCTCATCATATCTGACTATCTGCACGCCTGCTGGTAATTTCAGTGTTAACACCTCATTATACATGGCATTCCAAAGCACTGGTCCGAGTATGAAACCCTGAGGAACACCCGCTGTTAGGGCAGTTGATCGTAACCCGGTTTCGGTTTCGTACGTCAGGACTCGATTTTCGAAGAAGCTTTCCTGCAGAGGGTATTGGGAACACGGATCCTGTGAAGCTTCCCAGCTGGCATTGTTGAAGTCATTCTTGACGTCGATCGTCACAATGGCGCAGTGACGAACACCTGTCCGCTTCTTTTTATGAGTCTGTCACCATTCGGATGGCGTCCACCGTAGATCTCCCTTTCTGATAACAGAACTGTCTGTCCGACAGTTCATTTTCGCCTTCTGTGTAGATAATAAGTCTGTTGAATATTTTCCTCCCCAGTAGCTTACAAAGGGTGTCCTACAGACAAATGGGTCTGTATGATGATGAATGCCCTGGGGGTTTCCCAGGTTGTTACTGTGAACATTTTGTTATTTTTGCTGTTTATCGTCAACACATAACAACAACCATCAACAATACGAAAATTCATCGTGAGTCTCAAGTTAGCAGACGTGACCTGTGTTCAAATATCATCAAACACCGAAAATTATCAGAATCCACCTACATCTATCAAAGCCAATTCGCATCTCAATACAGCCGTTCGCGTCACTTCCGCAAAAGTTGGTTATTAACAGGCTAAAAGTCACACCGTCGAGAAAGACTTAAAGTGCTTGCGGTGGAATATTAATTTAGAAAAACCAACAAATTGGAACGTAGCTCTGGTGGTCCGGAAAAAAACATTGCATGCTGCATGAGAATGTAACAACTCAACAATGTTCAGCAATCAATATTACCATTAATGCGACATTAACATTCGTAGAGTAAAAATCGACACCACGAGTACTTAAGTTTCCAAAATCACCATTAAACCTTCAGCTTGCTGACATCAGGTAACTTCTTCATTATTTAGTGCAACATTCGTTCCTACATGAATGCTTCATCCAATGCTTCAGATTAGGAAAAGGACCAGGCCAAAAAACGTGTGATTTCCAAACGCCAAAAGCCGTTCAATTGCACACGGAGATCAACAGCTTGAAGGTATAATCTCATTATCAGACGTAAGATACGGAAACTTAGACTGATAAAAACCTCTTTAAAGGCGAACAACTGGTAAATTTTGAACGAGTTGGTGTGAATTGTTTCCGTGGAATTCTCGGCAAGTGTGCGATCGCGCGGAAAGCTATTGGAATAGCTTCGAAACGGGAGGTTTTTTTTTATCTTGGAGAAGACGATTGATCGTCTTAGCAGTGATTGGGATCGGCAAAAGGGAAGCGCCATTCAGGAGTGTCTGTGTTCAATCCAGCGCAGTGATCATCACTAGTGAAAAGTGAAGGGAGTAGGTGTCACAACGACCGATGCATGACGGTGGTGAACACCGATACTCGAAGAAGCAGTGAGTGGCACTACGCCGGCGTGAGGAAGCAGTGTGCGTGAAATTATCAAAATCACTTACCTGGTTGTCAAAAAAGCGGAATCCTGCATGAGTGCATGATGATGGTTGATGATTGTGGGAATGGCTTGTAGCTGATGCATGAAGAAGAAAGCCAACATCAACACCACTAAGGTGCCCGTAAAGCCACTGATGATCGGTGAAGCAGCTGATTGATCATCTTCACTGTAAGGTAATTTAGCTTGTAAGATTGATTGTTAATACAAATTCATTCATCTCCAAATGAAAACAAAATGCAATTAGTCTTATTTCTAGTAATTGTTGAGTTTAATTTTCTTTGATTGAGCGATTGATTTTGAACCAATGAGTATTTGCGTACTGTCAATTATTGATTGATTTCGTCGTTCGTAAGGCTTGAATAGCTACCGGTGAAAGTCATAGGCAACAAGGTTTCGGTAGTAGCACCAACTTCGCCGTTTTTCACTGATTGGGAAAAGATTCCTCGTCGAGACACTTTTGTAGCACCACTCTGAAAGTATCCGGAATGGTCTGTACCGCCACCTTCGGCACTGGATTTTGTTTTCCACCCGTATCAGGGGCCTTATTCACAGCAAGTTTTTTAGCGATAGCCACAAGTTCGTGGTTCGTTACTGGTTCGATGTCGTGGGCTGCCGCGTCGTACGGGGTAAGTGGCCACTGCGTCAGGCCATGCTGCGAGACTGCATCTCGCCATGCATCTCGCCACTGCAACTTGGCCAGTGCATCTTGGCCCCATGGGTATATGATGGGTATATGATACGCTCTGGCATAACGCTCTGTAACAGTTCTCTTTGCTTGTTTTAATAGCTCGCTTAAGTGCCACACTGGTTGCTCGGTAAACGGCACCTCTCGTTTCTCTATCAGCTTCGTTTCTCGCCCGTTGAGCTCGCCGTCTGGCTTTTAGGCAGCTAGTACGAAGCTCAGCAATTTCTGCGGTCCACCAGTAAGCTGGTCGTCGCCACTACTTCGGTGTATTCCTTCTGGGCATGGTCATGTCGCACACCGCTACCATCATTTTCGTCAGCAGCTCAACATTAGGGACCTGCGATGCGTCCTGCATGTTTATAGCTTCGGTGCACACTTCCTTATCGAAAACAATGGTCTTCCATCTCCGCTCATGGGTATGGCAGTATGGCTACCTTACTGCCACCGAATTTCGATCTGCTACGCTATAACGTATCGCCTGGTGATCGTTGTGCGTATAATCGTCACACACTCTCCAATTCATAGCAGTTTTCAATAATGGGCTCGCAAAGGTGATATCAATCACTGACGTTCTGACTAGTTTTCCATGCTTGCGATAGGTGCTGATAGATCCAGTGTTGCACAGCTCAACCTCCAGTCTCGCGAAGGATTCTAGTAGACTGTAGCCCCGTTTCACCTACTATCGAAGCTAACCGCCCAAGCGTTGAAGTCTCCTCCTGTTACTACACGGGTTCTTCTTGTCAGTTCGTTAGTGAGTGCATCCAACCTTGTGTTGAACTCCCCGATCCTCCATCTTGGTGAAGCATAGCAGCTGCAGAAAAAGATGCCGTTCATTTTAGCAATCACGAATCCGTCCCGAGAATCTACCACTATCTTCTAGATAGGAAAACATCTCGTTTTGTAGACAGCAGCTAAGTCAGACCTTTCCGATGTCCAAATACCGTCTCCACACGGAATTCACTATGGATCTTCTAAAAGCGCCACATCACACTTCCTTTCGCCTACCGTTTGTTCCAGCAGAAGCTGTGCAATCTCGCTATGATCGAGGTTTAGTTGGATTATTTCCAGTTTAACTGGCTTGCCTTTGCCTTTATGTATACCGGACTGTCCAAGCCACCAGTTTCGTGGACATTGCCATCTGCCTGTTTGCACAGTATACATTTCGGCTGATTTTTGCATTCTCTAGCGAAATGTCCCTCTTCACCGCATCTTCGACAGCTTCGTGACCGGTCAGGTCCATTGCAGCTTCGGGATAGATGACCCTTTTGGGTGAGTCTTGTTTTGGTGACGCTTTCGCCAAGAGCAGATTGCTTTGGCTCTGCGCGTAGCTTCCGGAACATGTCCGCATACGTAGGGACTTCTTTCGCTTCCACGATAAGGGCAACACCCCTAGACATCACCCGTTGAGGTTTGGGTTTTGGGAGTGGTTCTGGCTTCATGACGACCTTTCTTTTCGCGTTCTCCTTCCTATTATAAACCATTCGCCAGCCTCCAGCACTGCTTTCTCCGCCGGCATCCTCATAGTCCGTACCCCTCCTTTTTTTGGAGGAATCGTTCACGACGGGGGAGTCGCGATATTTTTTTGCGGTTTTTCTCGGCTTGGACTACTTGGAAAGTCCTTGAGAAGCAACCAATTTTGCTTCCTCCAGGTCTTTCTCCGCAGCCTCGGCCTTCATCAATTTCGGCACCCAGCTCTTGATGTGCGTGTGCACGTTGTTGGTACTTCGCACAAACTCCTGCTTCAGTCCACTAAGCGGACTGAAGAATCGGAGAAACAGGGAGAATCAAGAAAACCGATTGCGCGACGCCCAAGTAGTGAGAGCTATAAAAGCAAACGGTCGCGTCCCTGCGGAGCGTATTTCGATCCAATCTCCGTGCGGGCAACATCTTCCCGAGAGAGCCGAGAGCGGCTAAGGAAAAGAGCGAGCCAGCAGTGGGCTGCATCAAGGCCACCCGAGGAGAGCAGCAGCCGACGATGCTCGTCGTTAGAAAGAACAAGTGCTTATTCAATAAAAAGAAGAAGTGTCCATCCAATGTAAATAGTCTTCGAGAGAGAATAATCATGAATCAACGCCAGCAGTAAATTGAGTTCACTTTTGCTCTGCTCCTGCTCTTGCTCTGATGCCTCAACCAACTGGCTCTTTTCAGAGACACCTAGAGTTTAGATCGCGTTTACTGTGGTGACGGTGATCGATCGGGCTTGGCCTTCAGGCAGCCAGTCCGAGGACCTGCCTCCACTGGTGAGCCAACCACCAGAGGTTGGTTAGAAGAGGCTCGCTCCCGCAGGGGGAGTGAGTCCCATCAGTGGTTGTTTTGCCAAGCGCCGCCCTACAGTCCAATAGCTTTTCTTGTCCACAAAACCTACATCTTGTCGACCATGTCGGCTGCCTCCAAAAGGCCAAATTTTTTTATGCCCCTTGGGGTACCTCTTCCTGCGACTGGGATCTGCTTCTCTTGCTGGGAACTGCTGAGGTTTTCAGATGACCCATCAGCGACCAGGCTTCTTCTCGCTTCCTTGGCAACCTCCCTGCCAATTCCCTTTCCTACTTTGCTCAGTAGAGGAGACTTAAGAAGTCCTCTTTTAGTAAAGAACTTCTGCGTTCTTTTACCTTCTCCTCCTTCTTGCAAACTAACGTCAGTTGTCTCGGCGTTCGTTCTGTTTTTAGTGTTGTTGTTATTTATGTTCATATTACGTCACACAAGTAGCTAGGGAAATATATGGTCCACTTTAGTCCTGCTTTAGCGCAGCTAGGACTTCATTACTGTGGGGTGCGTCCTGGTGCCCCACATGCTAGCGTTTGCGACTGAAACTTTTCCGACCCATCAGCCTTCCACCTCATCAGCACGGTCTTTCGCATAAAGGCGTTTCCGCGTACCCATGAGCGGAACACTTTGGGCAACCTTGGAACGTTTATCCAATAGATTCCTTTAGAACAGTCCGAGTTCGTTGCGTATTTTTTCATCGATAGGGGGTTCTGTCAGTTCCGTCGCCTCTTGCGACATGGGTCAGTGACCTCGGGGTAGTATTCTAATGCTACCTGGAGCATCTAGTGGTTTCTGCGTAGCCGATCCTTCGCGCTGGCTGGTCTTTCTGCGCAGAGACTCTCTGTATTGGTGCACTTGCTAACCCCAAGTATCTGCACCAGCTGCCTTCTCTGCGCTGGTAGCTGAAGCACTTACTAGCGGCAAGTCTGATGCTTAAAAGAATCTCTATGCACCAACTCACAAAAACGTATCTGGGCAGCAGTGGTAGAGTAGCTACACTCTAAACTAGCGATTGCTAGTGCCACCAACGATCGTGAAAACGCGAATTGCGCAATATTGAGTACAACCCTTCCGAATGTAACCTTCCTACAGAAACCGTCGCAAGGTCTTCAACCTTCTCGATTGTTTCGCCGGTGCTCACTTAACCTTGGAAAGTTCTTTGGATACCTTCAATCGAGATATATCCCGGTTGATGCTTGGATAGAAAAGACAAGAGATCTCAAGTATTCCTGTACATCAATACCCTACACGCTGAAAGCCGTTTTTCTTCGGAAATCTTTGTCTTGGGAAACCTGTTTGAAATGTTTTTGGGCGGCATGGATTTAGAAAAAAACTGTTAGAATTTGGTCAATCACAGTAGGCTGAAGAATAACCCATAGCCCCAATAGTAACCATAGCTACCGCTATGGTTAGCATAGAAATGATCATAGTAGCATGAGTGCTAATTTAGGGACAAGCTCTCTCTTCTCGACGAACCAGCGACCAGAACAGACGTGCTTGCCCAGAACACAACAAAAACGTTTTACGAATTTTATTAAATTAACAAACAATAGAGAAAGTATTTTTGTCGTTCGATTTTTTTTTATCAAAATCCACATAAAAAGTACGAGAACATAAAATCTTTCTAAAATGAACACTTCTTTCAATCCTTCAAATGTTAATGAAAACCAAATTAATTTGAAGTCCTTTAATTTCGACTGAATAAATTAATCTTAACAAACCCTAACATATTTCAATAACGACGTTAAAAATTCTTATACCATCTCCTTTTCTTCTTCCTCCCAACAGGTAAGCTTAATCCCCCGATGATGATGATGATGATGATACTGCAAAAAAAAACCGCAATTGCAAGGCCAACGAACAAGATCACACGCCTCTGGATTCCCGCGAGGTAGCCAGACGATTACGATGACGGCGCGCAAAGTTCCTCGACCGCACGAATCCACCACAATCGTCGACATCTTCGTCGTCGTCGTCCACAAGATTAATGGTAGCGAAATTTCAACCGCAGAAAAACTGCTTCCCCCATTCAAGGTTCCAGGCAAATGGCAATAGTTGTCGGGTTGGGAACGAAAACAAAACCAGCACCAGAACCAGAGGGTGAAAACTTCAGGTTAATCCCTCATAAAATTAAAAGAGATAGTGAGCAGCACAAAATAACCACCTCGAAGAAGGATAAAGTGGCCTTCATCGCCCCGGCCAGCTAGTCGGTGTTGTCCTGTTCTTGTTCTTGATGCAGCAGCAAATTCTTCCTTCCGCGCCACCGAGTTAAAGGAAAAAAACGGAATTCTTCCTGTCTGGAGAGAATGGAAGAGTGCGATGCCCTGGACAGCCCAGTCGGCCGATACCGTCCCGGGATAGATCATTATTTTATTCTCTCTCATAAGCTGATTGCTAGAATGAACTAAGGTGGTAAAGTGGTTAAAGCATGAAAGCTGGAGGAACTAACTTCGAGGGTCTTTGAGGAAGATCTTTTTTTCTGGATTATCTAAAAGACATCACTCAAAAAAGACAAGTAGTTACGCGGTATCAGCTGAACTTGAAAGGTGTAAAGCTACCCAGATCCACAAGACAGTCGAAACATAGCATAACTCGAATCGTCCTTCTGATGGGTATTGTCGTAGCATTACCTATAATTTAATATTTAGCTTGTACAGCAAAGGTTAGGTGATAGTTATAGTTCTTTTTTTTTGCCATTAAGAAGTTCGAAAAAAAAAACATCTTAAACCTCACTATTTTAGATAATTTAGAAGCGAAATTTGAGAAAAAAATACTAACGACAACTAAGTCCTCATAAAGCGTGTATTCGGTTCATAATATTTAAACAACCTTTGGCATTTCTACATTAAATAACTGACATACCTAGAATTTGGTTCGTAACAAAAATCGCCAAAACAGCTGACGATTTCACTTCATTAGAATAGCTCACCGTCTTCATACTAATATATGCTAATACCGCAACGTTCCCCACAACTTTCCATCGGAACGATCCCTCCTATAGCAAGCATTCGAACAACCGTAGCAAGGCGGAAGGAAAGAAAGCAAACGACCATCCGTCGAGCGACCGACCAATGGATGTGGAGGGAAATTTGTGCTTATGTTTACGATGATCGAAATGTGCGGCATTCAGCAATTTTCGGAGCCATTAACAGTTTCTGGCGCTTTTCCATTCAGTGGAAGCTCGCTCTCTCGCTAGGACTTTTAACCGACTTTTGCCGCACCGCCCCGAGAAAACATATGGCGAGTGGGGAATTTAATTTTTAAATTCCCTACGCAAAGGTCCTTTTCTCTATTCCGGTACATTTCCTCTTCAGTATTCAGAAGGTTCAGTGTGACCGAAAATTTATTGTGGTTCCACTTCTGACGACTCTTGAGTTCCAGTAAAAGCTAACATCGAAAGTCGTCCTTTGAATACGACTATATTCGACCCATGAGATTCTTGCTTCCGAAAAACATCCGTTTCAAAATTTGGGGTTCCACGAGTGGTATATGATTTCATGGTTGATGAATTATGGCATGGCAATTAAAAATCGTTCATATATCTCGCTGTTTATGGCTGCGACTTTGAGTAATTGGCGTAATGGAAATGGAAATGATACTTAAATTCCTCATACAGCTGCACAATTTTAGGTCCTGTTATTAAGAAGGATGCCACGTTAACGCATAGGCAACTGAAATTAACCAATTTTTTAATCCCTAGATCAACACACTGAAGTACGTGAATCATCGAACAAGTTTTCTTTTGTTCACTAACTGGGCGATGAAGAACGTGTTGAAAGATTTATATTCTCGGTAAATGAAGCCATGTTGTTGAACATGAATCAAACCGATGAAGGCAACTATAAAACAAACAATACGTTCTCATCTCAATGCGATTGAAAATACAAATACCTAGAAAAAGGATGTGAGAATCTAAACATATTTTAATCGAAACCCATCCTAACTGGTGCAATTCCGGTTCATTCTGCGGAATTACGAACACAAAGTGCAAATCATCTGCCACAGGCAACATAGTTCTCTCGCATGCAAACTATTCGCGGCACCAGTGCAGTTTAACAACCGATTAACAGGATAATTGACCCTTCTAAGAATGTGCTGTAAATGTCGAACAGATGGAGTCAAAACCAGCCATCAATTCTCACTTTACCCATTCACCCGAGCAAGCAGCCAGCCAGCGATATGAATCATACCGAAAAAAAAGAGTCCAGAATAAAATTTATCACATGTTCATTACTGCCAAGTGTGTTCCATCTTTTATGTGTCTCCCTCAACAGTAGACATCCTGCTTTAGCACACCCCCATCTCCATCCACTTTTTGAGGGGTTTTCCGCGCGTAAAGCCGCTCTTCCCAACGAATAGTTTGTCTCCATTTACCGATGGGATATTATTTACAGCCAAATGCCACCATATCCGACAGCCGTTCCGAGGTTCGAATCTTTTGCTTGCTCGGAGAGTTCCCATCATCAGATGCCACCGACTAACTTTACCGAACAAGTAACGTAGTGGGGTTGAACGTTCTACCGGAATGGCAATAACTCGGAATCCATCCAAACACAGACCCTCACACCATTATTGCCATTGGGGCAAAACACACGGCCAGGCCTCTTCGAACGGTCGATAAACGGAGTTATGGAGTGTGTATGCTTTGTATGCAGCGGTTTTTACAACCGTTTTAAATCTTCATTGATTAAGTACCCATGGGGAACAAACAGTCGTATCCGACTACAACGCATTCTTTGCCCTCAACAACAACAAACATCAGCATCGGGACACAACTGAACAAACTTGCGAATAACTTATACCGGGGACATTGGGCTTCGGCTTTCGGTATCCGAAAGACGCAATCCCGAGCAACTCTGCCTTTTAGAACTCAGAATATTTGCAGCAGGAGCAGGCAGGGACGTTTTGAGTCATATTTTATTAATACGTCTGGAAGGGTTCCTTTTTACCATTTTATCACACCGACAGCAGCCAGTCGAACTATAGAAGAAGCCATCATTTATCGGTTCGGTGTGTGGCGGTCCATGCGTAACCTGATATCCGATAGGAAGTTTTTGCGGAACTACTAGCCACAATGACTTTCTAATAGCCCAAAGCTTAATTCCAGATTAATCGAACATTGAACCCTAAGTGTGTTCTACGATAAATTTAGGCATATTGTCATGGCGATCGTTACTGGAAAAAAAATCAAATATGGAGGCCAATTCCTTCCTATAAAATTTTGGTATGAGTTCCATACAAACAGTTAATTTATAACATCTTAAGAACTTTATGATTCTTTTTTTAAACATGACAACAACAAAACTGGATGAATTTCGATTTCGTTTTCACATGTAGGTATGTTATCTTTTTATCACAGACAATCATTAATTTTTTGTGCTTCTTTACGTAAATTATTTTTATTATTGTCGCCAGTTTCACTCAATGTTTCAAGGCTTTAAAATAAACTGGCAGATTTATTTAAAGGGTGCAAAATTGTCAATACTAGAGTAAGTTGGAAGCAAATGGGGCTTCTGCGGGTTCGCGGCGTGACATCCAAATTTCACCAAGTTGCGTTGACTCCAGTAATCCCTCTGTTGAAATTAGTAATTCAATGCAGGTTTAGTGTTTTAAATAGAGTTAATCTTTTTTCTCATTCTTCGACAACTCTTTACAATGTTACTTGTATCATGAGCAATAGCTTATTTGTCCCTGGAGGCAAACCAGGGGCAACCTAGGTTCGCTCTAACTGCTGTCATCGTGCTCATTTATTGCTCTAGATGCAACCTAGGTTCGCTCGAAAAACGGACGGAGTCGCCCTGAGAAGAAAGTCAGTTTTGCGAGAAGTTCACCAATACTCTCAACGTTGTTGTCAAAACATTAAACAGCTGTTTGTGGCTGAAAGCAAAACAGTTGAAATAATGAATGGGAAAATGATTATTACTGCGATTTTGAACCTCTCAGCCAAGCAAAATCGTACTATCTGCTGTCCAGTGCAATCCGGACACGAAAAAAGGCAATCCGGATGTGAAGAACCGCGTGAAGAAATCCAGAAGGGAGACAAAATGAATGTTAACATTGCGCTCGTTCTCACGCACACCTACGTATGTAATAACTCGAAAACCGAAAGTCGTTTTTTTATTCGGACGGATCCAGAGGCAAATCCGGAATCAAAAAAAAAATACCACTGTCATCATCATCACTATTCCATTGTTTGGCTATCATCAATGGGAGTTATTAAGCAAACAGTAGCGACATCATGTCCTCCACAGAAAAGTTTAGATTAGTTAGGGAGCTTTTGGACAGCTTTTGATAACAGCCATACATTTGTCCTAACTCCAAAACGTCAAACATTTACCTGGCATCGCGGATTGCGAATTGCCCAAAGCATGCGGTGAACCAAAAAAAAACAATGTTTTGGTTTTGCCGACGCAGTAGAAGATTTCTTCTACTGATCTGGAAGAACGTTTTTCCTGGAGGATCCGAAAACCGTGAGTTCAACACCCTTCTGCAGGTTAGAAATGCTAGCAAAATTTTGCTCGCGCATCGCGAAAATCCGAGCTATTGCACGCAAACCTGACAAAATCGCTAAAAGTTACCAAATCAACCATTACAAATGTAATGAAAGTGTTTGGGGAACGTTTGTCGACATCCAGGAAGTCTTGATCGGGGGGAAATCGAAAACTGGAAGCCGCTGAGACGACAAAGAGAGTTGCCGGTAGTTTCAAGCGAAACCCTAACCTCTCTCTCCGAGATGCTGCAAATAAGCTGGGTGTATCGTCTACAACCGTGCATCGAGCCAAAAAAAACGAACCGGACTATCGACTTACAAGAAGGTAGTGACTCCAAATCGCGATGATAAACAAAATACGACGGCCAAAGCGCGATCCCGGAGGCTGTACACGACGATGCTGACGAAGTTTGACTGCGTGGTAATGGACGACGAAACCTACGTCAAAGCCGACTACAAGCAGCTTCCGGGACAAGAGTTTTATACGGCAAAAGGAAGGGGAAAGGTAGCAGATATTCTCAAGCACATGAAACTGTCAAAGTTCGCGAAGAAATATCTGGTTTGCAAGCTATCTGTACCTGTGACTTGGAAAGCAGCATTTTCATAGCTTCCAGGACTGTCAACTAAGAAATTTAGGTGAAAGAGTGTTTGAATAAACGTCTGCTGCCTTTCCTGAAGAAACACGGTTGTTCCGTACTGTTTTGGCCGGATTTTGGCATCTTGCCATTACGGTAAAAAGGCCATGGAGTGGTACGCCGCCAACAACGTGCAGGTGGTTCCCAAGGACAAGAACCCTCCCAACACGCCAGAGCTCCGCCCAATTGAGAAATACTGGGCTATTGTCAAGCGGAACCTAAAGAAGACCAAAAAAACTGCTAAGGACGAGCAGCAGCTCAAGGCAAACTGGCTTTCTGCGGCGAAGAAGGTGGACAAGGTTGCTGTACAAAATCTGATGGCAGGGGTTAAGCGTAAGGCCCGGCAATTCGGATTTGGAAAAGCGGAAGCCTGACTGAATATTTTTCCTAATTTTATACTAATTAAACTTGAAAAAGAAATTTAATTTGATTTTTTAAATAAACGATTTACACGCGTTTTCCCTTGACCAAATTTTGACCGTATCACTCTTTAAGTTAGCATATTTGCATATTTAAAAGCTTTGGAGTCACTATCGCATATTCAAGCCAAGGCAAATAGAATTTCATTTTCATGAACAAAATTTTGGAGTATCATATAAACATTCCTTCCTTTTATCCCACTTGACTACTAGGACGTGGCTAGCACCGTTATTAATAAATGGAGAGCATCAGTTTAGTACATTGAGAATGTACTGCATATCCTAAGAAACCTTCTTTTGGACTTTGTACAAAATAGATGGCCTCGATTAATCACGGAGTACCAACCATTGGCGACGTGGAAATTGTTCTGTTAAGCCACGCCAGCGATTACGGAATTCGAAATGTTTTAATTGAACAAAAAAAGGTTGTAAAAAGAGACACTTTAATGCATTTTGAAATAAACCATTCAGAAAGCATTTGGAGTTCAATGATTTCAGGTGGCTATAAGTAATCAATCAAACTAAGCTTCTTCAGCAAAATTTTCTTTGAGATAAAACCAATCCTTTCAAAGCCTTTCAAGAATGATTAACCAAGCATAAATAAAGCAGGACACTTTACCAACTCAACGCGTAACCTTTTAAAAATCTGGATGACGATCAAAGATCTTTTTAGTAAAAATATTAAGAAAAAAGTTACACTTTTAAATTATTTAATGCTCTTATACCACAGCATAAACCATAAAAACACTATGAACAAAGTTTTTGTAAGTTTTTGAATAAATATCAAGATATTTTAAAATGGTTTCTAAATGATTTCTGATATGTATGTATGTATGTATGTATGGTTCCCCCATCGGTAGCAAGGTCCAGCCTATGTCTGTGTGGCTTGGCCTTCGAATTGACTTCTAGGGCTTCCACGGCCGATGGTTCGTCGAGAGAAGGCATCCAACCCACAGAAACCTACAATGGTTGGCACTCCACTCCGCTTGCAATAATCGCTTTGGGCTATCCCCAGATGCATTCTCTCTGGTAAATATAAAATACAATGGAATAAGTATATAATGATATAATAAATAAGAAATATGATACATATGAATATGATAATTATGAAATACAATAAAAATATAGAAAATGGGAATGAATTATAAAAAAAAGTCTGATAATTATAAATTTAAAAAATGTCTTTTAAACAATAATCCATAATGATGATGGAAAATGTAAAAACTTTCTATTCTCTGATAAATTTATGAAGCATCCGGATAATAAAATGTGTAAATCATGAAACTCATCACCATTATTACGAAGAAGCTCTGATTCATAAGACCTATCACAATTAACTAGACGGAAATTCTATATCACACGATGCAATAATAAATTAAATGAAAATATATTTGGCCGTTTAGGTACATGCCACCTTGAATGAAGAATGATAAAATAATAATCAAATGAATGTGGAATGTGAACGGCAGAATAGTTGAAAGCTGAAATAATAGTATTGTCTGACGGTTAACAAATTCAATGCTCTAAGACCTAAGATAAGATGTATCTACGCCAAAACGCAATTTTCCACTGACAGTTTAAAGTTTAACTAGAGAGCGCCAGCTATGGAATTTTAAAATTTGGCAAACAACACGAAAAATGCGTTGATTAGAGACACGCAACCCTATATCAAATCAATCTTTCAAAACTTGGCTAATATTACTTTTATTGACACCTTCTCCAAATAACGATTTCCTAACCTGAATTTCTTTTTTTTATGATATAAAAAAGATACAACTTAACCATTTCTTTCACCTTTACATGAGCTTAACAGTTAAACAATGAAATGTAGGAATAAAAATTATAAGAAAAAAATACAAAAAGAAACATGATACACATTTTACAGCTAACAGGGAATTCCTGAAAGATAATGTGAAAACAGATGAGAATTTATTACAATGTGAAACAGCTTATTTGAATATTATTATTGATTTTTATCTTCGATCTACCAATGTCGGTAACACTAAATTATAAAATAAAACCACAAAAAAACCATAAACTGCTTGAAAAAGTTGGATGCGCTATGATGAAAAGTTCTGGTCGCACAACATATACGACATACATGAATGAAACAGCGAGAGTACTGTAGAATAAGTCTAAATGATTTCTGATATTTATAAAAAAAAAAAGAGTTCGGGATGAAAAAGCCATAACGATGCTTAAAATCCCTCGAGAAAAAAAATCAAAAAAAGAGTGATAAAATCGAAACAATAAGTGTGATAAAATCGAGCGTGAATTTTGCGAGAAGCGAAAAAGTCGAACAGTGATAAAATCGAAAATCTACTGTATTGATATTACACTGTAACAAGAATATAGTTTCAAAATTTGTTTACAATATGATCTACAAAAATGTGTAGAGACAAATGCCAAGAAATATTATTAATCGGTTCATTGATGTTTTTTTTTAATTTTTTTTCTCTCTATTTAAAATTGTCACTAACAGGGTGGCCAGCAAACCGGGAAAACCGGGAATTGAATATAGAACCGGGAAAAAACCTGGAATCTCGAATCAAACCCGGGAAAATTCTGTATCAATCTCTTTCTCCTACATAAATCTATTGAATTCAGAATGTAGAAGCTCATACATTTAATCTAGAATAGTTTTTTTCCCAGAAGCTTTACATTTCAGAGTATACGAAAAAAGCGGAATGAATCGAGATTTCAATTCCGTAAGCAAAAAATGGATCAAAAGCAAGAATATTTTAAAATTGTAAAAAATTTGGAATTTCCGTGCTCAACGCTTACATTTTCAGTGTTCCAGTTTCAGTCCCAAAATATTTTACACGTATTTTAAATAACGAAACGTAGCAGAAAATTTTTTCGTCTATAAACAAATTTCTTAGCTCACGGATATTGTGCTTTAAATTAAAAAAAAAAAAAACATAACCAGTTTTTTTTTAAATTGGCTTTAATAGCGTTTTTTGATGTGAGAATTTCACCCTTATTCTTGTTTACGGCGTATCTGCCGTTCGTTCGAACGAATACTTTCGATCGAATTCGAAAAAGCTATTCTCGTTTTCGTTCGAACGCGATACGTTCGATGTTGGTGTTACCAGATCAAGTTCGAAAATTTTGAGCAGCAAGCTACGTCAAAATGACAATTGTCATGTTTATTTTGGGTTGCGGGTCGAAAAATTTATGCGTTGGTTAGCGGAAAAACCTGAGAAAAAAAGGTTCTAGGTCGTGTGCTAAGGGCTGTGCGACTGAATAGCATCGGAAAGCAGTCTAAGATGTGAAAATCAACAGCCGAGGGACTGATTCCAGTAGTGAGTGGATCTGGGCCGACAACATTCGAATCTGCAGGTGGAGTCCGACATCGAATCGGTTTATGATGGTTCACTCAGGAGCTGGTTGTTTCCGGACGGAAGGAGCTGTTTTCAATGCCAATGGGTGGTGGTGATGAAAAAGCTGATGCCACAGCCGGTGCTCGTCGCAGATCGGTTCGATCGTCGTGAAGAAGCGGGAAGATTTCAAAGACAACAAAGTTTCAAATTAAATTTTGCTTGAAAATTTTGAATAAAAATCTCATTTATGCAATTTTTCAATAATTGTCATTTTTTAAACCACACAAACTTTTTTTTTTTGAATGTCCAAGATAAGCAACACCAAACTTGCCTTTTTTTAAATAAGAATAACATATTTTTCGTCTTTTGAATTTTTTGAATCACTTTTGAATCACTTTTGAATTCCACGATCGATATTAATCGTGATTAAACTTCACTAATTTCTTTAAACGATCATAGTTCGCAGCGTCAGACTCGCGTTTGCCAATCCATAGAAAAAATACGTTCGATCGAAAACGGGAATGCAATGTTTTGTTCGTACGAACGATGTTCGAAAGATCGAAGTGTTCTCATTCGTTCGAACGAAAACAAGAATGCAAAATTACAAAACTTTCGAACGAATATCATTCGATCGAAAACAAGAATAAGGGTGTTTAATATTTTAGAGTTTGTGCACTTTCTTTACGAATCTTGAGAGAAAAAAATAAACCTGAAAGTCTTGATGAAGAAATTGAAAGAAAAAAAATGATAACATTGAATTCATATGTTGATAGTTTTTTCCTAAATTCTTATTTCGAAACTTAAGATTGATGCTCAACACCTTTCTTATAACTGGCCTAGAACTTATTATGTTCAAAACTTTCTCAAAGATACGCTATGCTGAATCAAAACGAAAGAAATGCGAAAAAATGCTTATCATAACTTATTATGTTCAAAACTTCCTCAAAGATACGCTATGCTGAATCAAAACGAAAGAAATGCGAAAAAATGCTTATCATTTATGTTTTTGAGTTTCGGAATTCTATATATTAAAAATTTAGTACAAAAAATCCAGAATTTAAAAATTTAACCCTCAGCACAATTTTAAAATATTTGGATTGAAATTTTAAATTAAAAGTTTTCTTTAATATATTAATATATATTTGGGACAGGACTTAAAATTCTTAGATTTTTTATTAATATTGCTTATCCAGAACCTAGCACCCTAAGGCTCTAGATACGCATTATCTAAAGTTGTCTATCAAAAACTTAATTCCATCAAACATGAATCTTGTGCTAACGTCAGAAGTTAAAGTTTAAATTTAAAATCGAATTATGAATTCCAATTTGAAATTTAGTTTTGATTCATGGATCAGTAATTAAATCCGAAATTAATTGTTCATGATCAAATTTCAGATATCCGAAGCCAGAGCTCAATAAAAAAATTCAGTATGAGGGCAGAAAAAAATAAACAAATTTTTCATTGGAACTTCAACTTGAAATTTTCGGATCACATGGCGTTATATCAAGGCAAGATTTTATCAAATTCAAATCATGAAAATAAGTTTTATAAAAAGCGAAATTGTCGTCGAAGACTGAGAAGAAGGTGGCAATATTCGATGAGATTCGCCGGGTACTAAAAATATTTTCTTTTAAAATTAAGTTCTTAGCGTTTCAATTAGTTTATATTTTTTCCTGTAAAATATTCCAACAAACATTCATGTAGGGGAAAGTCTGGTAAGACAGACATCCTAAGCTAGAATTGCAATAGAAAATCAGATATTGCTTTTTGCATCGCAGTTTTCGTGCAGATGGGCTGTTTAGGTTTTGCTACCATATGAACCATTGGCATGAGAAAATTTCCTTCATTATGACTGTTTTTAGAGCAATCTAAAACATGCTTGCAAATAACTTATTTTTGCTTGTTCCAGAGCTCGGAAGTTGTTTAGCCGGTACCGAGGCAATGAGACAAGTGATTTCTGATGGACGACAAAACTTATGAAAAACCCTATATGAAATAAATTCTAGCGGTTGAATTCTATAACATTTCAGGCCCTTGGAGCCAAAGGGGTATAAGTGCTTAGAAGCTTATTTCGAGAAAACACGTTTTTAAATTGTTGTGTTTGGCCATTTTCCATGTAATTTTCGAGAATCTGTATTTTTATTTTGAATGTTAAAATATGTAAATAAAATTCTAAAAATCCTTAAAAAGAACCTCAAATATAGCTTGAAATATGAAGAATAGTTTGGCATCATTAACTCCTAATCGACCATTTTGTCACTTATACCCCTTTAGCTCTGAGGGTCTCATTTCTGATCATGGCAAGGTCCCTAGCAGATTAAATATGTATTCGCTGGTTGTTTTGTAAAAAAAATGATTTGCGAAAGCTGTGTTCTTGTGGAAAAAAATCACAATTTTCTAAACTTTGGTTTTCGCTGTTTTTTTTTTTCTTTTAAAAAGTACTTTTATATGTACCTTGGTATATATCGCAACCTACGATCTTAACTAACTGATTATTTTTTATTAAGTTCAATCCCATGATGGCTTTACTTCGTTTCTGTCAGATTTTGCCAACAAACATTCCAGTAAAAACGTTTTTAAGTGGCACATAAATAATCAAGTTTTGTTAATTTTGAACCAGCTGCATCCACCAAATTACACTAATTTTCTTTCCAAATAGAATGTATTGGGCCAAAAAGTAGCGGACATTTCAGGAGGAAGATGCAGCCACCCAAAATTCAGATTTGACGAAGTATTAGTAGGAAAACTTATCAATAACATGACTGAAAAAAGTGTGCGCCGGCCGACGGGAAGCAAAAGGAACAAAATAGAAATATTTGTTACAAAAAAAACGATAAATTTTTTCATGAATTATCATAAGATTACTTTTATTTCCATCATAGAAAGTTTTTAAACAAAAGTCGAGCCAACTGGTCCTAGTCCAGTGGCGAAACAGTGTGGTTTTCGAAATTCCTCGTTTTAAAGGTGCTATTTTCACCGCGGATAAACTTTTAACTGCTTTTATGGAATTTTTAAGATGCTGCGGGCTTTTTGACCGACAATTGTTCTTGCTGAGGTCTTCTAAAGGCATTTGAAGGATCAAACTGAGGAAAATTTGAAATACCTGGTGAAACTCATGTGTTTGTTTTACCCGACCTTGCAACTTTTTTTTCAAAACGTTTGGTTTTTCTTCAGGTTGTCTATAGGAAGCCACCTTATAAACATTTCACTTTTGAAAAAATTAAAATGTACGAAAATTTTGCGAGTAGGACTATTTTTCGAGTAGAGAATATTTGATCAATCCTCAGCATCCTCAAAGTTTTTGTTTGATCCTTTTACTTTTATCAGACCTTGCTTACTGTTAATCAATAAAACTTCTCGATAGTGGTATTACACTGAGGCATTCCCATCATAAAATTTGTGCTTATCCTTGTAATTTTCGAAATATTGAAAGTGCGCCTTAGCCGACTTTCCCCTACACAAATGTCTACTTCAAAACCGGGGATATTATAAAATATTTTACGGGAAAAATGGGAAAAAACGGGAATTTGAAAATCGAAACTCACTGGCCACCCTGACTAACTTCATACATTTTCTTAATTCATAATACGAAAAGATTAATATCCACAGCGGAATTTGGAAATGAATTGCCCTCCCTAAGCTTTCATGGATTATTTGACTGCCCAACACTTTATCTCTCTTCCCCCCACTAATCCACTGAAGTTATAATAAAACCATCCTTGTAAGCACATTCACGGAACATGGGGTTCCTCTTTATCCGTTATCACGCAAAGTTCCATCCGAAACGTCGATTCTAAAGCTACAAACTGCCCGTTGTTGAAAGCCGGCAGTCTTATCAGAAGCGGATCATCAAACTGACAGGGAGTTGACAATTCGACATGCCTGGAGGAGGACTTATTGAGTACCAACCTACGAAATCCATAAAAAAACTGCTCGGAAGTGGCATGTGCAGAACCTCCGATGATGAGCAGGTTACGCTCATGAACCAGTCCTTTGGCTTCGTATAAGTACTTATCAGGAGGGCATTTCTAAATAGCATGGATGGAAAATTAAAAAAGTTTCAACCTTAATGATGTGTGCTAGTAAGGGATCGATGGCGATGTGAACGATAAACACGATTGTTTAATATGGTTATTGCTGTTTGTAAACTCCGTACTTGAAGGTTGACAATTTGTTTAGCAGAAAGTGTTAATGTTTATGAATGTCATTTCAAAATAGGAACAAAAAAAAATGGAAAAAAAATCTAACTAAGAAAATTAATCTGGCCAAAACCAAAACAAATCAAAGTAAAATTTTTTTTATTGTGTTTTCTGTTAAAAAACAATATTCAAAATGAAATTTAAAAAATAAGACGCTCTTTAGTCGGATATTATTTCAAGCGATGCTGTCTAAACCCAAAGATAACATCTTAAGAAGGTGCAGAAACCTACGAAAGATTTATTCAGGAACTGCTCCTCATTCCAAAGCGTCTTTTTCTTATTTTAAAGCACGTTCTTTTGACTCTGAACGAACGACTAGACTCGAAAGGCTGCTGCACACATGGCTCATTGGAACAATTCCCATCCAAGAAAAAAAAAACTAAAGAACCGCTGCTGCCCGAAACCTTGAGAAACACCTCGATTTCGTCAAGGTCATGTTTCAATGAACCATCGTCATCAGTCGCATTTCTGGTGTTAGGAGTTAATTAAATCAAACGACACGATACTCACCTTTATAGACAGTTAGGCAGACAAACGACCAATTTCAGGTGGTTAACGTGTCTTGTAGACTTCCATGTTCGGTTATTGACTTTTCGATAGAAGATATGTGAATGGAAGGAGCTGTCACGCGGCCGGGTTTTGTTCGAATAACCTTTGCCGCGATAAAATAACAGGTGAATTTTCAAGCGCTGTCAAAACAAGTAATTAGCTATATCACCTCTTACTTAAATGGTGTTTTGTGGAATGTTATCAAAACGTTCATCAATCTGTTATTTGCTTAACATGTTTCAAACATTTTATTGTTTTTTCAACGCACTTTATAGTTTTTATAATAAACTAGCTGACCCGGTGTGCTTTGCTACACCTTTCAAAATCAAATGATATTTTCAAAAATTATTCAAATTTTTATTTTTTTTTATTGGCATTATTTTAAATCAAACTTTAACATAATTTATAAGCAACCGCTATAAAATGAGAGCTGCAGCTGGAGTTTCGAATCGCAACACAAAGACACTTAAACAAATATTCTAAATCTTGCTCTATAAATTTGTGTTAAAGATCTGATAATTTTAATCTTTCTGGACGGTCTCAAATGAATCGTACGCAATCAATCTAACTTATAAAATATGATTGTTTTTTCTTGATATCTTCTGGATTTATGCTGAAAAACTGATAAGAGAGCCCCCTGTCCTTACCGTCACCCCCTGCTGAATGGAGGTCGTGATTTTTAAAAATCATACCTAATTTTTTAGTTCCCAAAAATCCTCTTATATCAAATATAGTTCCATTGGTTGATAAGTTTTTAAGCTTTACAACAAAATTTTTATGGACCCTCCTCCTTTCTTCCCCTCTCTACACTGTAAAGCGTAAGGATCTATACCAATCGTAGAAATATATCTCGTAACCAAGTACCTTTCCATGCCATATTTGTTTCCATTTATTGGTTTCGTAAGCATAAATTGAGAACTAATGCTAACAAAATTGTATTGGGCTCACCTCCCTGCTCCTACGTACCTACTCACTGAAAGGAGGATGGTGTGTCAGATAATCATAGAATCATACCAAAATGATTTTCCATGTTAAGTTTTGTCCATTTCTTGGATTTTGTTAAAAAAAAGTGAAATGTAAGCCTCCTCTTCCCTTCCTATATTCTCAATTCTATTATCCTACTGCAAGAAAGATATTGTTTCACATAGAAAAAGTATTTTTCGTACTCAAATACTTTTTGATGCCAAATTTGGTTTCATTTGCTCGATAAATTCTCGAGTATTGAAAAAAAAAAATCATATGGAAGTTCCCCTTTCCCTCTTTATATCTTTCCGCTGAAAAGGTGGGGCTTCAATTTATGATAGAAACATTTCTCGTATCCAAATACCCTCATATGCCAAATATGGTTCAATTTGCTCGATCAACTCTCCAGTTATACTGAAAATGTAAGGGGGACCTCTTCTCCCCCTGTTCATCCACCTCTTTGAAGGAGTGAGGGATACCAAATATTCATAGAAGCATTTATCGTACCCAAATATCGTTCCATGCCAAATTTGGTTCCATTTGCTGATGTAGTTTTTGAGTTATGCTATAAAAATTGTATGAAACTCCCCTCCCTCTTTCCTTTCTCCCCGCTGGAGGAAGGAAGGGGTCTCAAACCATCATTAGGACATGTCACGTTCCCAAATACTCGCTTATGGCAAATTTGGTTCCATTAGCTTAATTAGTTTTTGAGTTGTGTAAAAAATTATAAAAGAGGCCCCTCCCCACTTTAGTTCTCCCTCCAGAAAAGAGGGATGGGTCTCAAATAATCATAGAAATATTTTTCGTATCCAAATACCCTCCCATGCCAAATTTGGTTCCATTTGCTTCATTAGTTTTTGAGCTATGTAAAAAAAATATGAAAGAGGCCCCCTCCTCCTTTCTACTGGAAAGAGGGAGGGGTCTCAAAAAATCATTGAAATATTTTTCGTATCCAAATACTTTCCCGTGCCAAATTTGGTTCCAATATCTTGATTAGTTTTCGAGTTATATGAAAAATCCCTCCTTCCTATCCCCCCACTGAGAGGAGGGAGGAGTACCTAATGTTCATAGAAATATTCCTCGTACCCAAATACCACCCCACGCAAATTTTGATACCATTTGCTTGATGGGTGCTCGAGTTATGCAAAAACTTGTCTTTTGTTTGGGAGGCCCCTCCCTTCCTTATTGAGAGAAGGAGGGGTCTCAAACCATAATAAGAACCTTCCCCTGCTTCCAATACCCCCACCTGCCAAGTTTCACGTAAATCGGTTCAGTAGTTACCGAGTCTATAGGGAACAGACAGACAGACAGACAGACAGAAATTCATTTTTATATATAGGTATAGATGTTTTCTAGTAATAAATAGACTATACCTTAGAAAGTTATGCTCTATAAAATGTATAAAGCTTAGTTCTTGTTTTGCTGATAGTTCGTTTACCAGTAACCGGACATTCAAAATTTTGAAAGCATTTTGCTGCCAAACATGGGATAAGGTTTCTTGAAAACTTCCCCTTCATTTGATTTCCTTCCTTGGGAATGTAAAAATCACAGTGCCGATGATGCACAATTTCGCACGTTTTCTTTTCGGATGGTGCAACTGGAAATCCAGGGAAAGAATTGATAAATTCGTAATTAGAATTCAAGTTTCATGCAAATTATTTAAATTTGTCTTAGATGTGAAAAAACTAGCTAAACTTAAAATCTGGCTTGTCGAATCATTAACTTGCAGGCAAATTTATCCCGAAAACAAATTTGAACCTATCTGGAGCATCTCCCTTAAGGTTAGCAAGGTGTAATTTCTGGCCTGGGCCTTTTCAATCTCGAGATTTTTTCGACCATTTGGGGTTTCCATTTCCAACGTAGCTGTGCAGAATCGCGGTCGATATTGGAATGCCAGCAATGCTATAATGCCGTGTTTTTGATTTTTAGCCTAAGTATTGAATTTTAAGAAGAGTTTAATTACCGTAATTTATATTTTTTACTTGATTTATCGGCCTTATCTGTGAAAAATGATGTTTTTTTTAGTAAGAACATCTTAAGAATTTAATATTTTATTGACGGATATTAAGATAAAAGAAATAAAAAATGGTGAAAATAAAATGAAGAAAATTTATGTAATTCCTTGTTTTTCCAATTTTTAATTTGAATTTTAGATTTATGAACACTTGAAAGACCGCATCAGTCAAAATGACTGTTTGGACACTTTGTTTGTTGAATATCTTTTAAATACTCCGCTTTAAAAATTCGCAAAAATACGACTTTTTATGAATTTTGAATCTCTACAAAACTATTTAGGTATTTTTTATTCCACTAGTTCTTTCATTTTCGAGAAAAATTTCGCCATGAACACTTGGACTGGTGAAATGACTGGTAAAATTTACAACCCCATAATCCAAACAAGATAAATTTTTTTCGCTTGCTTTTGGTTTTATTTGCAATCTTAATTCTCGATGCGAAATCATGAAGATTTGTAGAAAAAGTTCTCGTATTGATCGCTGTGGCGCTTCAAGCACTTGACTCCAAATTTTTTAGGTGACTTAAGTCTTTGAATTCGCTAAAACATCTGGTGAGTTCTGCTTATTTAATTTGAGCAAAGTGGTTCAAATGCGGTTCAAATTCGATTCTTGCTTATTAAAATTTTAGATTTTAGTTTGAAATTTGGCGTTTGAAAAAAAACTGCAATGTTACACAATGCTACACACATTACAAACCACAAAAAACATATCGAATTCTCTGCAATTTGTTTTGCAGGAATATTACAAAAACTATTTTTCATTGAAAATCAATCATTTAAAATCCTGTGAATGCTTTAAAATAGTTAAAACCTGGTTTTTTCATTAAAACGATGGCAAAATTACTTAAAATCCTACTTTAAATTTGTAATTTTCACTTGAATTATGTAGGGGAGAGTGGGGTATCGTGGGGTATAGTTTTGTCATGATCTTTAACGTAGAAAAGGAATTTTTGATGAAACATCAATAAGTCACACAAACGCAACCAATTTGCAAATCATAGCTTGTGGGGAATCGTGGGCCACGCATCATGAATCACCTATATTTTTATGTTTTTATACACATTCAGAAGTTAAAATACGTTTTACATATCTGCAAACTATTCTTATGCCAAATGAAGAGTTATGAAAAATATTTTGTCCATCCTATACAAGAAATTTTGCCAAATCGTTCGCAAGCCAGGTTTTGGAATCTATGCGATCATACACAGCTCTCTTTTTTATCTCATCATCTGAAATTGCTTTTAAATAACGAAATGAATTAAATGAAATCACAGTTTTGGGTCAACTCATAAACTTTGCATGTTATTTTGTCAATTTGGATTTGGTGGCCCACGATTCCCCACCATTTTTCAAAATCCAAAAAATATTGCTTTATTTCAAACAGTCAGAACTTGGGGAATGAACTTATTAAAAAATTTGAAAAAATACCTTATGATACCTTGAAAATGTAGAAAACCATACCTTTTTTTTTTTTTCATTCATATTCATATTTTCATTACCGTAAAATTGGGTGAATGGGGACATGGATGTGAATCGGGACGCGAATGGGAAAAATTCTTGTTATCCGAATATCAAGCATTCTCTACACATTATTTTCCTCCTTTCAGGATCAAAACGTTCCTTGATTTATAGCCAAAAACCAAATATAAATTCACTTTACATCATGTTGCTTGAAAAAATTTAAAAAAATATTTTTTGGAGCATAATAAAATAGCTATATTTTATACTATGATAAGTGTTGTTTGGCACCACTTTAAATAGAGACGTGACATGTCTACAAGTTTGCTATATACCTAGTGAATAGTTCTTTCAACATGATTTTGGCGAAAAAAGGAAAAAAAATTATTGTAAACTGCTTCGAACGGTGACACGTTATAACGAAACATTCTTCGGCCCACTAATCGTAAATAAATAAATAATCAGCCAAGATTGTGGAAAATAATGTAGAACTGAAGACAATTTACTTTTAAGATGATCCTACAAGAACGGGGCTTCCAGTTTACGCATGAAGTCTAGAAATAAAAATCTAAATTTTATTTGATTTTTTTTGCCCTTGAGTTGGGAACTACCATCAAATATTTTCTAATATAAGTGTGTTTATTGCTGGAGCTTTTAAAAATAAAATAAAATCTGCAAATCCAAAAACTATGCACTTATTTTTAAATGATGGTAGCTAAAATGAACGAATTGTTGAACAGTTTCTAAGTACACGAGTTTCTTAATTAGCAAGCATCTGTCCACCCCACTTGGGGGAGAACCAAAATTAATGTATAAAAATTGATAGTGAAAACCTCTTTCAACTTTTTATTTCTTTGATTAAATTTGGCTCAGGACAACAATATATACCATCTTAAACGAATCGGGTGGTAAATGAGCATCATTTGACAGAAATAGTCCAAAAATTGTCCCGATTCTCCTCATTTGCGGTATTCAAAATATCTCAGTAGAACGGTTTTTGAGTTATGCTCCAAATACGAAATTTTGAAAGAATAAAAAAAGTTCTGGTACTCAGATTCAAATATCTCGGACTGCATAGCATTAATTCGAACTCCCTTTTTCGCATATTAAAGGTGAATAATTTTGTAACCTATCGTCTGAACTTCATGTTTGTGTTTGATTTACAGTTTTGTTGATAGTAGTGACTATATTATAGAAAATAATATAAAAAACGTATTTTTTAGAAAAAAATTGTTTTATCGAAAGTTTTAGACTCAAAGGTAACATTTATAAAATCGGACTTTCCATTGGCCTTAAATATCAATTCAAAACAAAGATTTCAAATTTCAGAATAATCTTTCCATGGTGAGAGGTTTCTTGAGTCTCAAACGTGAATAAGATTTTAAGGTATTTTGCTGGGGAAGAATAAAAAAAACTGGTTTTTCATTAATATTTCTTTTCTTCACTTGTCGATTGCTTTTCATGAATAATTTTCTTGAAGTCTAGATTAAGACATATTTCACTCGAAGACTGCAACACGATTTTAATTGAAACAAAAAAGTTATTGCGGTTCAAAAATTGCATTTTAGCCAAAAATTTCCGTCTACACGCAATGAGTACTTTCTACGCATTGCCTTTTATGCGAGAATTTTCAGCTAATATGCAATCTTTGAACCGCAGTAACTTTTTTGTTTCATTTCCAATCGTATCGCAGTCTTGGAGTAAAATATTTGTCTCAATTTACGCTTAAAGAAAATTGTTCATGAAAAGCAATCGGCCGGTGAAGAAAAAAAAATTAAAGAAAAACCAGTATTTTTTATACCTTTCCAGCAAAATACCTTAAAAATCCTATTCACGTTCGAGACTCAAGAAACACCTCCCCATGGTCAGATTGTTCTGAAGTTTGGCATGTGACCTTCTGAAAAGCTAATAATTAATTTTGAGTTTGAGCAAGTGAGATTTACCTCGTTTAATTCTTCTTATACTATGATAAGTACACCGTGGTTTGTTAAATTATTCAAAAATTCAAAAATTACTGTTATGGTAATGTAACTATAACCTTTCCAATTTTCAACAAATTTTGATAATAAATCGCTTGAAATCTTTGTTTTGAAATAATATTTAAGGTCTAAAGATAATTAGATTTTTTAAATGTTATCATAGGGTCTAAAACTTTCGCTTAAACAAAATTTTCTCAAAAAAATACGATGTATTATCCCTTTCATTGAAAATTGGATTTCGTGCAATGTTTTGCAGTCGTAGTTATCATCCGTACAAAGGTTGACTGAAAAGCAGTGAGCATGTAGAACTCCGACAGATATTACACTGATTTGACAGGTCGCACAAATGTATCATAAAGTCACTAATATTAACATATTATTCACCATTAATATGCAAAAAAGAGATTTCGAATTAATGTCACGTAGTCCGAGGTATTTGAATTTGAATGCATGTACTTTTTTTATATTTTGCCAAAATTTCATATTTGGAGCATAACTCAAAAACTGTTCTCTCGAGATTTTTTTTGAATTTTATTTTCGAATTCAGCGCCCGATTTCACATTAAAAATTATCTTCAGTTTACTTAGTTCAAAAATGCTGTAAACTAGTGTAACTATAGCTTGATTGTGAAACTTATTTACCCGATCTTAACCTAAATCAGAATTTTGATTAAATATTTAAAATATTTAAAATTTAAATTGTGCATCCTAACTTAGTATTGCAATTTTTTAATCTGTTTCCGAATTTCATTACGAAATATACAGAAAAAATCCTGAATTTAGATTCCAAATCAGCGTTTCCATTACGAGCCTAGAATAGAAATTTGTTTCACACTAACAACCATGAATCTATTATTGTAATTCTGACGTTTTGGGTTTCAATCTGAATTTATTATTTTTTTGAGAACTTTTAATCCGACTTGCGAATTTTAATTAAAATATGAATAAAATTAAAAAATTATGAACCCTATTTTTAGTTTTCAATTCTGGATCACCGTTTCGAAGCCTAATAATGTTTGAATACTGCGAACTTATGAACTAATTCTAATTAATTTTTTTAATGGGATTTTGTAAAATTTAGACTGAGAACTTCGTTTATATATCAAACAAAAACTCTGGATGGTTTCTTATGTGTTTTCATATTTGTAAAATAATTATTTAAATATTGAAAAGGCATGTGAGTTTCGAAAATCATCAATCAAATAGGAAAGAAATGCATAACCAAATTTGAACGATTTAAAAACAGCTTTTCACTTATATTTTATAATGACTCCAACCGAAAATCTGAAATTCCAAACTGGATACCGAATATGGAACAAGAACATCTAGAATGAGTTTAATCTCGTTGGAAAATTTCATTGCCAGAAACGAGACTCTATCAACAAGTAAGAAAATTTTGAAAAATTGAAGCAGAATTCTGAACCTGTGATTAATTTTCGAGGTTTTGGCATTATCTCTGAGTTCAGATTGTTACTCTTGAGTAACCTTACTCTATGATTAAAATTTGTTTAGGAATTTCAAATGTTGAGTGTAGTGTAGAGTAGAATAATGTCTGTTTCGCATAGAATCTGGTCGGATAAAATAGATCATTTCTCCACAAAGAAATAACTTACAAACAACAAAAGTAAAAATGTCATTTTGTAGGGTTTTTATTGCACTTTAAGGAAAAAAATACATAAAAATCATTCGTCAGCTTTTCGGATGAATTTTCGAACTTTTTTTGTGATACCACCCATCATTTTCTGCACAGTACTGCTGGTAACCTCATTCGTCATCTTGTTCCACCACTTTTCCATTTGAGCGTTTTTTTCATGGTTCTGCCACATTTCTTCAGTTTACACTTAACTATTGCCCAATATTTCTCGATGGGACGAAAATCCGGACAGTTTCTGGATTGATACTTTTTTCAACAAAATCGATCTTGTTCTTCTTATATCACTTAACGCAGGGTGGCCACAGAACCGGGAAAACCGGGAAAAAACCGGGAATTGAAAATCGAACCGGGAAAACCGGGAAAAAACTGGGAATTTAGATCCAAAACCGGGAAAATTGACAAAAGGAAACCGAAATTCAGTTTTGGTTCCAAGATTAAGGATTCAACCCAAAATTTAAAATTCATAATTAGGTATAATTTATATTTCCAAGACAGAATTGAACAGTACAAAAAAATGTGTAAGAGGAATATCATAAGTTTTTAAATTTATTCTCTACTTTGATCTCTCTTCAATTACCCCTCTAAATTGAAAAAAAAAATCACAAATTTTACCGAAACCCACAGTTTAAAACTGCCTCGAAGAACAAGATGAGAAATTTAAAAAGTCCCCTAAATTTTTTTAACGTATCGCACATCATGATTCATTAAACAAAAAAGTATAAATCATGTAAAAACAAACGAATCAAAGTTAAATTTTTGTTTCAAATTTGAAAATTTTTCAAAGATGCTAATATTCTAATTTTCGAGTCATAATGTTTAATTCGAGAGGTAAACACAAGACAATCATCTTTACGGACAGCAGCTTAATAATAATAAATTTGACATTTCTGAGTTAAAAAGTAAACGATCTCCTGTTTGAAAAAAAATACCATAATTTTTTTTAATTAATACCATACCATAATTTCAAAATTAACATTTTTCCATAACTGATCATAATTCATCCAGAAAATTTCGAATTACACTTTTTAAAGCTTGGGTTTGTTGAGATTCCTTTGAAGATTTGCGAAAATCGGGACAAAAATTGAAATAAAATAGTAGAAATATAAAATTTTAGTAACACTGTTCAGAATTTTACGAGCTTTTTATGAGAGTGCGTTTATGTCGGTAGAAGACACTAAGTAAATTCTTAAAAAATGTTAAAATGATTCAACATTGTATGGTACTTCACTTCAAATATACATATTTGTGTTTCGTGTAAAGCATTTAAACAAAATAACAAAATATTGCGATAAAATTGATTATTTTTACTTTTTACTTTTCGATGGTACAATTCAACCTACGTTTTTCCGTTTGAAGAGGGATTAAGAGATTTTGACTGTTTTGAGGGCGATATTCAAATATGCAGTTTGGTTTTGTTTCTGCTAGTTCTTTTTTGAAATTCAAGGGTTTATTTTTGAAATTTTCTATCAACATTTTAGAACTTTTCTAAAATACTTAAATCGAAGGTTTCGAATCAATGATCAACTTTTTCGAGTAAATTAAACTTCTGAGAAAACTGAGGCATCCTTTAGTATGGTAAAATATGAGAATTAAAAGATATTTTGGATTTTTCTTAAATCAACATAGGGTATTTCGGGGGAATATGCACCTGCTAAGGGAAATGACCTAATATGCGGAATACATAAGCTGAACACCCGAATACATTGCAACATGTGCTTCGTATTTCTATCTTCTACTCATATTCTGTCAATAATATTACTTTTTATTGTAAAAACCATGCAAATATTCGATTTTTTACAAACGCCTTTAAAAGCAACCTTTGAAATCATTGGATGTTAAACGCCCCAGTGTAGGCTAATGATGCTCCAAAACATTGGATCAAACCGACTCAAAAACAACACAATATTCACAGTGAAAATAAATAATTTCTCATATTTGGTTCTTTGGAAAAAAGTGGAAAAAATATTTTTTCCCAAGTTTATCTACACATAAAAACAAGTGGTTTGTTAACATTTTTCAATGAAAAAATTAAAAATTTTGAAATTCTTGACTTTATTTTGAACTGTTAGTTTCAACCAAATTTTTCTGCTGGATCTGGTGACAAATTTGGTCAACAGATTCGATTTTCTGTGCACGTTTTTTAATCAATTCCGATCGAAAGTTATAAATATTATGAATCCTTATGATAATTTAGGACTAAGCAAAGAAAACGATCGATATATCATTTCGATAATCGGTCTCTATTCATGGAAAACTGCACTCCAATATTTAGAATAAAACACGGTTGTACTCCATTTACCCGAAAACCATTGCCCAGAATGAAAAATCCCCAGAATTCCAATCGCCAGAAAGAACCATTCCCCAGAATTTTTTTCCCCAGACGAACCATTCCCCAGAAAAATTTTCGCCAGAATGTACCATTTCCCAGAATTTTTTTCACCAGAATGAACCATTTACCAGAAATGTTTTCGCTAGAAGAACTATTTCCCAGAAAATTGAAAACATTTATCCTTACTAGAAATTATTTTAAAAAAAATTTTTTTTTTTACAAAAAAATGGGGTTTCATAGCTTTATTCTTTTGCGGCAAAGCCGCAACCAACGAGGATGAAGGGGCCGAGGCGGCACAAAGCCGCCGAAGCTTCCAAATCCGAGGTGGCCGCCGACCCGCCGTCGGAATCGGCGGCCCCATTACTTTGGTCTAGGTCTGCCGGGGCTTCCTAGGTCTGCGTGAAAGCTAGGGGTGATCCCTTAGCCCCGTCCGCCACGCGACAGCGTGAAGGACAAAACGTCTTTCAAGTTCGAACGCGCAGCGTGAGGAGTCGGATACCAAAACGGTTTTTTAAAGGACCATGGTAAGCATTGAATCAATTAAAGTTCCAGAAACCATAAACAAAGCACAATATTGGTTCTAAAATAAATTTAGTTGGAAAATTTCAAAGTTGTAGTTTCATTTAAAAAAATCATTTTGAAAAAATGAATTTCGAATCATATGAAACTTACAAGAATTCATTAGAAAAAAAAAAAACAAATAAAAATACAAGAGGAAAAAATCTGGGATTTGTGCCATTCTGGGAAATGTTCCATTCTGGGGAAAAAAATTCTAGGAAATGGTCCATTCTGGGAAAAAAATTTCTGGTAAATGGTGCATTCTGGGGAATTTTTTTCTGGGAAATGGTTCATTCTGGGGTTTGATTTCGGGTATTTGTCATTCTGGGAAAAATTCATTCTGGGCAATGGTTTTCGGGTAAATGGGATACAATCTAAAACACGTGGTTTTTTTTACATTTTACCGAACAGCACCTTGAGAGGAGGGCGATTTGTCCATAAAATCATGGGGGCATTTTTATCGTAAAAGAATCCACTAAAAACTTTGCAAATCTCCAAAATTTTTCAATATATAGTCGCTGGCGTTTTACCCCGCAAGGGCATTATGGGCAGAAGTACCATAAATTAAATATTTTTCCAAAGCATAAGTCGAAAAATTCGCAGTCTCCAACAAAGTTGATAATGAAATTTGAATCTTTGGTACCAAATGCTCATAAATGTTCTTCAATGATGTCAAAAATATTTAATTTTTTTCTATTGTATTTTTAACACGTTCGTTGCTAAGCTCATTTTGATAGTTTTACTAGCCGGGCCCAAAGAAATTTTCAGAGGGAGAAAGCAAAGAGGGAGAACTCCCATATTTGAAACGTGTGGCGAAGCTGAGCGGTAAACTCAAGTAAGAGAGCGTCACACGCATTTTGATGTGACGCCCCCCCCCCCAGGAAATATACTCGTCACCCGAATATGGGTGCCGTGGCGACGAACGTGTTAACACTTCATGATTTTTTCTTTGTATTATTTCTTTGGAACTAGGAATTCTAGGTAATGTATTAATCCTCTATCAAATGAAGGATAATAAATAGATTTCAAATCAGTTTTTGTTTTTTAAAGAGGGTTGTCGATTTATTAGTTATCAATGATTGATTTAGCCCAAAACTTAGTAAAACCCAATATCACTAGATTTGATAGGATCTGACAAATGATTCAAATTCAAGACGGCAAAATTAATTTTAAAACAATGGTTTGGCATTTTATAACTAAGCTTATAGTAAAAAAAGGAACACTGTTGAGTCTCTTTGGTTTTAAAAACCTTATTCTTACACTTTTCAAATAGGTTTTTGCATAAATCCTTTTTTACATGTGTTTGCAAAAACTTATAAGATTTTTTTCCCAGATACGAAGGTTGCTTCCAATTAAGCACTACAAAATATGTTATAACTTTATCATTAACCGGAACAGTTATTTGTTCATAATTTAAGGCCAAGAAACTTACTCAAAATAAAAATATATGTTGAACAATTAACTGTAGCTTTTTCACTGTAATCCAATCCACATTTTTCTGCATAACAAAGCTAACCTGAAACTAAATGAACTATAAAAACGCTGAGATTTTTTTTTTCTATGCAAAAATATTTTATTTTGCAAATAAATAGATCTGTGTAAATTATGTTCAAAATCACTTTTTTTAAAACTATAAATATATGCAATGGAGGATAAAGATTTTTTTTATTCAAAACATTTCTGGCTGCTACAAAATAACATTGCTTCTTTGTAAATTTCTTTCGAAATTTTCAATTTCAATTTCAAATCAAAATTTGATCTTAGACTTAGAACTCGTAGGTTCTAAAGTTGGTTTTTTTTAATAGTATAGCTAGTTTAATTCAAGTTTTAATCCATTTAAACTGCAATATTATAAATTACAATTTTACTACGCTATGAAAATCAAAAATATTTTTTTCTTATTCTTATTGATTTACGATAATAAATTAAGATATCATAATTTTGAATTCTTTATGCATTTCGTTTAAATATTCATTTCAAAATTAAAATACTTAATTTCAAATAAAAAATACAATGGGTAAATCTGAATTGAATAAATGTTTTTAATTTTTCTCCATCTCAAACTTTGATATGCTGTTCAAAAATCCCTCAAACTTTTTAATCAAGACGATGCAACTCGTTGTTCATATTTTTTTTTTTTTTTTAACTATTATGCCAGAATTCCATATTCTGCATTCAGAACTTAGAAGCGATTCAAAAACAATGTTTGGTGAATGGTTTCTTATTAGTAATTTATTACAACAAGTTGCAAAACTTGATTTCTTTAGTACGAGTTGTAAATTTATCGAATGGGGCTTGCCGAGTTGAATAATCACGTCGAGTGCTGAAAAAGTCGAATTTTTTCACGAGTGGCATACACAATTTATGCTAATTCGAGAAGTTCATTTGAAAATCAATTAATTGACTTACAAGAATTGCATCTTTACACAAATAACTACATGTTAATGACCATGCAAACAGTAGGTATCGATAATTATCGCTTTTTTGATACAGTTTTCAGAGTCTGAAAGTTAACTATGCCAAAACTCAATTGTACAAAAAACAATTATAACAACGATTCAATAATAAATTTTTTTTTTCCAATTATTGGCCTTTTCAATATAAAAAATCTTGACTGAAGACTAAATTAAATATTTTTAAAACTTGGCTGAAAACAGAAGACAAGTTTTTCGGAAAACGGTTGGGGTCAACTGAGGTTATCATGAACAAAGATTATTCTTTTTTGTCTTATCTGTTTATGGTTACCCAGATGAATTTAGGGTGATAATGAACACTGTTAGGATTCTTGTTACGTAACAATGTTTAGTGTTGGCAATATTTTTAGATAAATCTTAACACTGCGTCTAGATAGGATTAATGGTTTTTCAAAATTTACCCTTAATTCATGGGTAATTTTCAGGTTTACAAAGGAACAGGGAATCATGTCCAACAATCTCATATTTACAAAAATGGAGAAATTATAAACAACCCTCTTTGAATCATTGAGATAAATTTTTAGTAAAAAATTATATTACACTTGAAGATGCATTTATTACTAAATGTAAAACCTCTGGAAACAAGATTTTTACTCAATATACTGTGACGAGAGAGTTATATGATTGAACTTTCTCAGAAAAATCTCGAATATTCTCAGAGGCATGGATTTTGTGAGCTGTAGTAACACACTTGGTATCTGTAACTTATGAAAAAATAATCGAATGTCACATGTCGAATGATTGATTGAAAAGTTCTGACACATCATCATATATATATATATAAAAATGGAGGCGTTTTCTTTGTAACACCATCACGTATGAATGGTCGGTCGGAATGAAGTGAAATTTGGTATCCGAGGGTTTTTTGGGTCAGAGATGGTTTGTATAATACTTTCAACAATCTCACTTTTTATGAAAGGGGGGTCCCCTTAAAAAATCAATTTTAATTGGGACACAAGCCATACAATTTTGTTACGATTTATAAAAATCGATTCTCGAGCACGGTGAAGATATGGACGTGAAATGAAATAAAATATTTATTACAATTTATTTATTCAAGGGTAAAACGAAGTTTATCGGGTCAGCTAGTTTTTAATATTTTTGTAAACATGACTTAAAAACCCATAACGATTTTGTTTAGGATGTTTTTTTATTTATCATTTTTAGAAAATGGATGAAAACCTTAGAATAGAATCGAGTTTTGCTAAGTGTTCAACGATTTTAGTGTTATGAAACAACCAAATCAATGAAATATGTTAAAAATATTGCTATATTCCGACGAAAATGGAGAATAAAAGTCTGGAACACCTTGAAATTTTTGACCGGGAAAACCGGGAAAACCCGGGAATTTCAAAATGAAAATGTTGTGGCCACCCTGCTTAACGACATCCCGGCTGTAGTGACAGCTTGCCAGGTCCGGCCAGAATTTCACTGACTCTTTGTAGGACCGAATGAATGGCAAAACCTTTTTCTGGTGACATTCTTCTTTGTAAACATTTCCATTCATTGTTTCCCCAGTGATGAAAATCTTAGTCTTCTTCCCACAACTACAGATCCCTTGCCAAATTCTCAACTTACGAGCAAATTTATCTGCGAAAACAAACTTGAATCTACCCGCAATATTCCCTTTACGCTTCGCAAGGTACAATTTGTTACCGGGTATTTGTCCAAAATCCATTTTGACGTAAGTTTCGTCGTCCATCAAAATGCATCCGTTGTACTTGGTCAACACTTTCTCGTACAACTTCCTTGCCCTGGTTTTGGCAACCAGGTTTTGTTTCAGCGTCCTGTTGGGATGTTTGCTTGCATGATACGACCGCAAGCCTTCTCGCAAACAAATTCGTCGAGCTGTACTGTGGCTCGTCCTGAACTTTTTCGCCAAATCACGCAAGGAGATTCCAGGATTATGGTGAACTGATCGAATATCCTTTGCTCGCAGCTTCCGGTCTTATGTTCCACTTTTACGCCTGGTTTGTTTTCCTCGATCCACCGTAAGGGTCTCCCGGTAACGTAGCAGTACCGAATTTACAGTCGTTTTTGGATATTTCAGGAATTTCGCAATTTTTACCCCTGACCACGTCGGTTTCTCTACGTGAGTGTGAAGAATTTTCTCTCGCCTTTCGCGTTCCATCGTCGATAACTTTTGACTGACTGCTTTAATCTTGATGAAAGTTTCACCATTAAGTAAACAAACCATCTGGATCAAAACACTGTCAATAGATTGTGACAACTAAGGGCGCTGCAGTAAATGAAAAGATGCGACCAGATTCTATGTGAAACAGACTTATATTCTCAAGTTATGCCAACAAAATTGTATTAGGGCCCATATGAACTTATTGGAAGAAGAGTGGTGTCCCAAATAATAACAGAACTATTTTTCATGGTCTCTTGCATGTGAAGTTTCGAATGGGAGTCTCTCTATTCCCTTCCTATATCCCCAATAAAATAACGGAGGGGTTTCAAATAAGCATATCACCATTTCTCGTATCATATGCTCTCCCATGACAAATTTGTTTCCATTTGCTTGATAATTTCTCAAGATATGCAAAAAATTGTAAATAAATCCCTTTCCTTTCTCTCCACTGGAAGGAGGGAGTGGTACCAAATATCGATAGAAACCTTTTTTTTTTAAATACTTTTCCATGCCCAATTTGGTTCCATTTGCTCGAATTGATATTGAATAAAATTTTTATGGGAGCCTCCTCACCCCAGCTAACATGAAATCGTAATAGAAATGAAAATCCAAATCGGCTATTATCACATTTTCAATAACCGTCGTAAACACATTGGTAATACCACTCAAAATTCTGAAAAGCCAATATGAGCCAATATGTTTCAATAAATGGAGTTAAGAGTATAAACCAATCATTGATAGTAGGAATACCACAGGGCAGTAACCTTGGACCGCTTCTATTCCTGGTTAATGTGGATGATTTACTGATTCGATCGTTGAAAGCATGTGCTAAGACTTGATAGTACTACGCGAATATCTTAATGAGAATCTATTCTCATTGTCATTCAAGATTGTTTTTTCTGTTATCTACTTCAAAACTTGATTGTGTTTCTTTCTAAATGGATTTTGATTTTTGAATTGTTTTTGACAACAGCCTTTTATGCTTCTTATTTGCCAATTTGGGAATAAATGTCCACCCAAGCAACCAAAAGCCCCATTAAACAGGTACAAAAACGCTCACTCAGTCCCATCATTGATACGAAATCCGTTTATGCAGCTCAAAATTTAAGTTCTTATTGATACTTTCAAGTTTCAAAATAAGTCTCAATGAACTTCTATTCAGCTTCCAGGGCCTTTTTATTCATCTTCAAAAAAATCGTAAAATGAGCTAACAATCTCTCTCTATTTCAACTGCACCCTTGGCATCGGTTCATAACGCCTTCTCTTGTTTATGTTCTATGTTCTGTACATGGTGCCGCCACGATGCCACTCGACAAATTGCTCAATTGCTTCTTTCCCACATTTCCTACATATATCGCATCAGAATGATCACTAAATTACCAAATTACTTATCGAAAAAAACTTGCCCGGCTTGGGGATCGAACCCCGACCTTCGTGGTGAGAAACGAACACGCTATCACAAGGCCACGCCTAGATGTTGTTCTAACTGAAACTAAAACTTGAAGTGGTGATTTGATTTTGAAAACACCTCGATGCACTTTTTGTGACTTACCAAATCCCGTTCTGATCACTTTTGTGCCCTTTATGTGACTTAAGTCCCGTACAACGTACATATTAATCACTTTTGCAACCTTCAAGTTTATTAATGAGTACATAAAGTTCACTAAAGGGAATTGGGCAGTTGATTCTCTTAGTCAGCCAATATGGGCCAGCTTGGGTAATTCATCGGGTGGCTCCAACAATTTTTATCTTTAAACTTTGTGTAAAAAAATACGTTTTTTTATTTAACTTTACGTCGTTATTTATCCAAAAAACATCAAATTTCAAATTTCTTAAGAATAAATGATGAAATTAAGGACAAATTAGAATTTTAATAAAATATTAAAATTGAATAAAAACTGAATCTGAAATAAGATGCAGTGTTGATTTCCGTGTTGATAATTTCGAAGTCTTTTTTAGCATTTTATTGTATTTTCTTGAATATCTTTAATCGGTGATAAAAGATGAAAATCATTTAAAAGAACATTTTCAATTTATCTGTTTTAAAGAACATCAAATAGGTTTTACTCATATATTTATATCAACTTACTTAACTAAAATAAATTTATTTCTTAATTATATTGTTAAAAAAAAATACAATAAACAATTTCTGCTACCAGAGGTGAACCAGCCTGTGGCTGAAAACCTCGTAAATAAAGACAAAAAAAAATTCTGCTACGACCTTTCATCAGTCGTTATTCAATTTGAAAGAAAAATTAGGCTTTAAAAAGAAGAAATTTAACCATTTTCTGGTTTTTGTAACTTTGCTTTTTCATAACTTTTCGCATATAATTTAAGTTCTCATAAGTAAATATATGTAAATTTTTGCTATCGAAACTATTTTCAGAAGAAAGAAAATCGATCCTAGAATAGTTATTGCCTGAGCGCCACCTGTTCTCTCCTTGAATCTTCCATGGATGTATGTATATGGCTAACTCTTCCGCACACTGAGCATTTCAAAAAGTTTATCTCGATTTCAACAAAAAAGTAAAAGTTAAAAAAAAAAAATAAGAAAAATACCTTAATAGGGGAACTGATGAATAATAAAGCTGTTCATAAACCTGTTTGCAATTTAATGTATGTTATTGTTTATTGTCCTGAAATAGTTTAGATAAAATGGAATGAAATGTTCTAATTAGCTCAACTATAATATCCTATATTAACGCATAAAAGGAATGAAGTTATATAAGGAAATTGATTTTTTCAGTATTCAAAGTGAAAAAATGATGGTATTGTTTAAGCTTATTGTTTAAAAAAAAAAAGATTCCACACTAAACAGACTTCCATTCCAAGAGTTACTGAGAAAAATGTTAAATTTCATGATAAACATAAAAAACATGCCTCAAAAAAAGTTGAATAACTTCTTCATTAGCAAGTATTAGCACCACTTTTTGTTTGTTTTTTTTTTTTCAAAAGTTGAAACTTAGTTTTTTATTTTAATATCTAACTCGACGCGGATTTTTTTTTTGAAAAACTATACTTCAAGATGTTTGAAATTGGTGAAAATTTGTTGTTTTTTATGACAAACTATTCTTGCTATAACAAGGACACTATATTTTGCAAACTTAATATGTTCAAAGTTAATAAAAATTGATGATATTCATTAAATTTGATGTATTTGGTTAACGTTCATCTTGAACAGATTATTTTCTACAGAGCATATAAGATCTCTCTCATTATTTCCTCATTTTTCATAAATTATTTACCCTAACTTCCCCTACTAAGTAAGTTCCTCAAAAACTCAAATTTTTCAAAATCTTTGATAGATTTGAGATGGTAATCTCGTTTCCAAAAATATAAGTATGAAAAATTTAATCCGAGAAATAAAAAATGAGGTTTTGTCACAACTTTTAAAGGTTCTGCCTCACAGTGCGCTGGAGGCGAGCCAATTTTATGACATGTTTGTCAACACTTTTTTTAAATACCTTTTGGATCAAGAAGTTTCCCGTAACTACGCTAAATTTATTTCTTGAACTGATTACTTTACTTGTAAAATATCTTGTTTGAATCTTGTTGCATGTTTAAAGATTTCTAGTATGTATTTTTACGAGATTTTTTTGTCTGTTATCCTCTTTTAAACTCAACGCCTTCATGATTGTCTTACAATTTTTAATAGATTTTGAATATTTTCGAATTCTTTTTGCCAACAGCCTTTTAGGCTTCTTATTTGCCAATTTTGGCATAAATGTCCATGTACCTACGTGAACTTTTTTCCGTTCGTTGCCAACTTAACCGTTAGGTGAGCTGAGCTAAGCTGATCACAATTGAAACATTCAAATTCATTCACATTCGCCATTCAACGGTAGTAAGGTGAGCAAATGCATTATCATCCGGGAGACTGAGACTGACTGACTCACGTTGGCCGTCCTTGTGAACATTCACGTTCCTACATACGTACTTGGGACGTCGAGGAATCATCCCCAAATACCTAACAACACTGTTTCGCGAATCGTTTTCGCGCACTTTATAATAAATATTCCAACTAAATGGGACCAGAAACACACGCGGATGGCAACGATTCACTACACTGTCGTTTTAAAGTTTTGGGATTTTTTTTGTTGGAAATTTGTTGACCCAGTTGACAGATTGAATTTGAAACAAGAATAATTGAGGTTAGAATATTTTATGTAAAACATTTTTCAACGACAATCGGGACGTGACAGTTGGAATTCGACCGGCAGTGTCGGCCGAAAGACTGTTTTTTCATTCATTTGGTTCGGAATTAATGTGAGATCATTTTGTTCCAAAACGGTCAGCAATTTCCTTCTGAACTGAACTGAACTGAACAGAAACTGAATGAATTGCAAGGAAGTAGCGGAATGTGTAAAACGGTTGCGCCGCACTTCAGTAAGTGAGAATGACACTTAGAGTGGAAGTTAAGGCGAGGGTAGGCTGTATCGTAAATGGTTGTAATGATACACTTTACTTTATTCGCGAGAGTTTGCGTCTGAGCCCGATCGCTGAGCGCGTTCTATGAATATCGACAATATAAAATGCGGTAAGCGACGAGACGGTTTTATTTTTTCATGGTCACTGGAGACATTTTCCAGATCGATTAAGATTATGGTTATGGTTTTATGAAGTCATGAGGAAGTTACTTAGTTTCAGTTACTCGTCGTTGGGCAGTTAGTTGCTAATCCGGGATTACCAGTCAGTATCTGTTATTTTATCTGACTACTGACATAAAGTTGCTACTTGTAACAGGAAACATTGGTTCAACACCACAGATAAAAAAAATCTTGCCCGTAAATCCTCTATCGGATACTGTAATTCGGTTCTGTTCCTTCGTCAATCTTTCATCCTTTTGTTTACGGCAATCAATTTCATTTTTCACCGCATTCACAAAATCCAATATCGGCCATCGTTTGGCAATCAAACTGTCAGTTGCCGTGGCCGTAGTAAAATTTATTTCTTGATCCTCTTCTGTTTATTTCGAAGCCCCAATTTCGCGCCACTACTGCTGCACCCCGTTTTCTGTGTTTGTGTTCGAGAATCACAACGAAAATCCTTTCTGTGTCCCTAACCGCGGTTTATAGTGCTGAAACCAACCTCCCTCTTCCCTGTTTTTTTTCTCCTGCCGAATTGGGTAAGTTGCAATTTGCAAGTAATCCATTCGAAGCCGACGATAAGGAAAAGGACGAAAAATCGAACCATAAATTAGGATTAACACTTCAGCATGTGGCTGGTTCGTTTTTCTTTTTTTTTTCGTACCACAGTTTACTGCTTTTTTCTCAATTTATTCATTTTGTGTTTGACGACTTATCGGAAAACGGTCAATCACACCGACGACAACAACGGGAGGGATGCTTCGCTGGAGGTCCGCGCCCGATGACTCATTGACTGAACCGAGAGAACTTTTGACTTCAAGCGATCTGATTCCAATAAATCTTGCACTGATTGAAAACTGATTGATGCGGACATCGGTTCCAGATTTTCGCTCTGTAATTGATTGAATTTTAGGGATCATTTTGCTCTGATGGACGTTCCATTACAGTTCTGATTTGAACATTGTCAAACCTATGGAATTTAAAAATATTGTTGTCAAAATTTTTTACGGCTCATCTCATTCCTACTACTTTTAGATGGTTAAAATGGAGTGATAGGGAAAAAATTGTGTGAATTGATCTGATTCAATTACAAAAGGGAACGGGTGCCTGTGCTTTATAACTTATTTAATTCCTCAGATTTCGTCTATCACAAGGTTGCCAGAATTTCTTCTACCCGTATCCGGCCGGAAAAACCGTGCTATTTTTATCTAAAAACCTGGCAAAATCAACCGTCGACCGATATCCTGGCAAAATCCGGGCAAATTTGGTCAAAACTTAAAAAAATACGCATCAAAAATCAGGGAAAAAAAGTTGAACAAAAAATCAAAATCTATCGAGAGTTTTTAAAAAAAAACCTTTCATGTTTACTTTTATGGAACTTGCTCAGAAAATTTCGTTTTGGTCGCATAAATAAAAAAAAATTATAGCACAATTTTATTTTTTAAGTGTGATTAGGGAATGAATATGAAAATAAACGCGGGAAAAAATCCGGGCTTTTCCAATGAAATTCGGACAACCGGGCCGGACCGGACTTTTTCCAAATTTTATATTGAATATCTGGGAAAACCCAGGTAACACCGGGCAATCTGGCAACCTTAGTCTATCACCACTAGTTTTGAGTAGAATCGATCTTTGATAACTGTTAAACTAATAAACCAACATAAAAACAAAACTTTAAGTTTTGAATCTATTTATTTACCTTCATTCAATCAAGGATTCAGATCGTGTTAAGATATTTCAGTTTTAAAAAATCATCGCTTTAAAAAAATCTTTTTTTTTTTTCAAAATTTTCTTAACTAAGATTACCAGGGTGGCCAGCGAACGGGAAAATCGGGAGTTTTAAATCATAACTGGGAAAATTATTTATGGATTAAATCTTAAAATACATTCATTTCTTCATGACGGAACTTCCTCTAAGAAACTTTACAATCTATAGTCGTTCATTTCAGGATTGTTAACCATTTGGGAGCAGCAGGAAAATGTCGGGACTTTATATTAATGAGTAAAATGCCGGAAAAAGTCGGGCATATTTGAAATATTTAGATTTCTCGACCACAAACCACATACTTAGCTTTTTTCTTAGCTCACGCATATTGTGCACTGCAGTGAATAGAACAAAGTTTTTAAATTAAATAAACCTTTCACAACTGTGAAGTTTTAAATCTGATTGAAGAAATAAGTGAAAGGAATTTGAAAATTTGAATTCAGATGTAAATTCGTATGTTGAAATCTAACAGTTTTCTATTGAATCCACATCTCGAAAACTAATATTTAAGCTTATCTTATAACTGGAGTTATTATACACTAGTCCAGAATTGACGAAGTTCGAGGCTGCATCAGAAGCACGTTATACTGAAACGAAACTTGGTAAAATAAGCAGAAATCAAACAAACACATTTAAACCGGGGGGTTTTTTTTAAGAGTCCGACTTAAATATCGGATTAATTTGATGAAAAAAATTGAATTTTAATAGACCGTTATAAAAGAGATATGAATTGAGTTATTCATCCATGAAGTCTTACCTTGGTCGACATATATTCTGAAAAGCTATTTTTCACAAACATCTAATGATCAATAGTAGTTTTTAAATAGATTGAACAATTAGATTTTTTTTTATGTTATTTTACTTCTTTTCAGGTGTTTTCAATTAAGATAAGGGGATTTTTTTTCATTATCTGACAATTTGCGCCGGGGGTCTTCAGATTTTCCCCAAAATTTAAAATTTGGTTCATTTTTGCGACTTAAAAACACATGTGTTTTTTTCAGATTTCTAACATTTTTATTTTTTTAGTTAGCTTCGGTTAGATTTTTTTGTCAATGAAAAATAACCGTTTTTCAAAGCTACATAACTCTGTTATTTTTCAACGGAAATTATAAAATAGCACATCAAAATGCATTGAAACTTTATCAGCTTTCCAAATAAAATAGTTGAAAAAAATAAATAAAGACCTTCAACATGAAAAGTTGTAAATAAACTTTAAATGGCGTCTAAAAGTACCGTCTGCACCACCGAATATTTTGCAAAAAATACCATTGAATAGCTCAATTTATGATGCAACTTTAATATGAAGACACCAAAGTGGGCCATTAACTCCTTGTAGAGTTATGAAAGAAATAATGACGATAAATTCTTTTTTTTTGCGACGAAAACAAACAATGGTTGAACAATTGCACTCACATATGGAGGTAGCGCGCACTTCTAACAACATGGAAACAAAAGAACTTACCAAAGCAGGTAAAAAACAATACTTTTTCGTGCTTTGTAGAGTGTTTGCAGCATAACTGACTTTAAATTTTAACAAAAATGCTTAGTATCGTATTGTTAATGTGATATAACAAATAATGGGAATGTTGCTTTTACAACGTGGTTATATGCTATATAACTTATTAACTTTCGATCAACGATCATTGTGAAGCATAATCAATGCCAATAGTAGAAGGTTCAGTCCCTGTGTTTGGGATCACAAAAATGTGATTAAAAAATGAAATATAGACGTGCTTTACATAGTTTTTATATCGGGAGCTTAGCACTGGACATCAAAATCCTTTCCCATTGATCAAAAACAAAGAGTGTGGCACAAATGTATAAATAATCGAAGAGCTCAGTATTGCCAGCCCAGGCTGTAAAAAGCATCATTCCCATTGTAGGTAATATGACATTGAAAATATGATACTTTTACCGTATTCTTTTTCTCCATTCGCCCAATTTTGAGGTTTACGAAACATAATTCGTCGTCAGTGTTTTGCTACCTCGATCGCTCACAAATGAATCTTCAGTGTTCCACCGTCCATTTTAAATCAAATCTGGAGAATTACGGATGCAAAACTGAGCGCATAAACTTCTAAAAATGACAGCAAAATTTGCAAAACTTGTTGTGACCTGGTGCAAAACTGGGTATAACATACGTTATTAGTTTTTTGGATATAATATGAAGTCAGTTTAGCTGCAACACTTTACCACCCCTACTTTCATAACAGTGGCTGGTAAACGGTGGATAATGTGCAACACGAGACCCCATAGTGGTCATATCACCTCTTATTCACAACTCCTATCTCTACCTCCCCGCGGTGCCGGTTGGGGTGCGAGTAACCTAGGCGGAGATCGGGTACCCAACTCCGGTGGATGCTTTGGTCGCATGCAGACTGAGAAGGTGGCCGCACGCGTCTGTTCCCCAGGTCAGGGGCGGCGTGCAACAACAACCGAGCGTCTGTTCTCCAGGTCAGGGGCGGCTCAAACAGCGTCTGTCTTGCAGCAAGCGGCTGAATTTATGAAATGCGGCTCCCGCCAGCTAAGTCCAAGATGGCAGCCCCATCGCGGGATAGGGACTTTAGGCTAACAACCTACTGCTCCCGATTCATAAACTTGTTACGGAATCCGAAAGAAATGACCGATCTGGAACTTTGGCGACGACTTTTAGCATGAAAACACGAACACGAATTGGAACTTGGAATGTTTTAACCCTTGCTCAACTTGCTAGAGAAGCTAGCCGCCTCAAGCTTGAAATTCTGGGACTGAGCGAAGTCCGTTGGCCTAACACTGGAGAACACAAGACACAGTCCGGGCAAGTCCTGCTTTACTCTGGCATACGAGGAGAACATGCTACTCGGGAACGAGGAGTTGGTTTCCTGTTAAGCCCGCAGGCCCATGCGGCCCTCATAAGATGGGAACCGATAAACGAAAGAATAATCGTAGCCAGATTCAGAACACGGGTTAGAAACATTACAATGGTCCAGTGTTATGCGCCAACTGACGTTGCCAATTTGCAGGAGAAAGAGCAGTTTTACAGTCAACTGAACAGCGTGGTAGAGAGAATTCCGAAGGGTGACATTCAAATCCATTTGGGCGACTTCAACGCAAAGATTGGCTCCGACAATCAAGACCTTGAGCGCATCATGGGGCGCCATGGCCTAGGACAGATGAGCGAAAACGGAGAGCTGTTTGTAGAATTTTGTGGCAATAACAACATGATGATCGGTGGATCGCTCTTCCCCCATCGACCAGCACATAAGGTCACTTGGGTATCCCGAGATGGCCGAACAGAAAATCAAATTGACCACATCTGCATCAGCCGAAAATGGAGAAGGAGCCTTCTTGATGTCCGCAACAAACGAAGCGCAGACATTGCATCTGACCATCACCTCGTCCTTGGCGAGATACGACTGAGAGTTGCGCGTGTCCAACGGCGCGAGGGAAAGTCGGGTGTCGATACGACGTCCGCTGGTTGGAGAATCCAGAGGTGAAAAGGGCATACGTTGATCAGCTAGAATCCCGAGCCTCGGGGCTGCCGACAGACGGAACAGTCGAAGAACAGTGCTGTGGAATCAAGAATGCCATTATCACGATGAGCCATGGTACTCTCGGTAAAGTTTGTGGAAGAAGAAGTGAATGGATGTCGGATGAAACTTGGAGGATGGTCGATGATCGGAGAAAGGCGAAAGTCGGAATTGAGCAGGCATGTACCGGGTCAGCCAAAGCAGCCGCCCGCTTACGATATGCGGAGCTGGAAAAGGCAGTTAAACGAGCTTGTAGACGAGACAAGAGAGCCTGGACAAACTCCCTAGCCGAAGAGGGGGAAAGAGCCGCCGCCAATTGAGATATCCGATTACTTTATGACATTTCTCGCCGCCTCAGTGGTGTAAGGACTAATGCAAGAATGCCGCTGAAAGATCGAGCACGTCAGTTATTGACCGATCGAACAGATCAGCTCAAACGATGGACTGAGCACTTCGAACAACTCTTCCGAGTCACGAATAGCGATGGCCAACAGAACCCGCAGCTTGATGCGCCAACAGTAAGTCGCATAAATGGCGTCAACTCGGAAGCGCCCTCGCTGGCTGAAATAGAAGCGGCAATCAAAAACATGAAATCCAACAAAGCGCCTGGGATCGATTGCATACCTGCTGAAATGCTGAAAGCCGACCCTGCCCTGTCAGCACAAATGTTGCACCGTCTTTTCGCTGACATCTGGGATACTGCAACATTCCCGGCCGACTGGATGCAGGGTATCCTCGTTAAGGTCCCGAAGAAAGGAGACCTGACAGAGTGCGGTAACTGGCGAGGCATAACGTTGATCTGTACAACCCTCAAAGTACTCTGCAAAGTGATTCTGAACAGGATCCAGGAGAAAATAGACGCTACACTCCGACGGCAACAAGCTGGATTCCGATCCGGACGATCATGTGTGGACCACATCACAACGCTACGAATCATACTGGAACAAATCAACGAATTCCAGGACTCTCTTCTGCTGGTGTTCGTTGATTTCGAAAAAGCATTCGACCGACTTAACTATGAAAACATCTGGGCGGCTCTAAGGCGACGAGGGGTCCCAGAGAAACTAGTCCATCTCATCGAAGCACAATACGAGGCATTTTCGTGCAAGGTCTTGCACGACGGTGTCTTGTCCGAACCAATCCCGGTAACTGCTGGAGTGAGACAAGGATGTATTTCATCAGCTCTACTTTTTCTAATCGTAATGGATGAGATTCTGACTGGATCGATCGACTGTGCACCGAACCGAGGATTGCCGTGGAATCCTTCAACGATGGAGCATCTGAACGACCTTGACTTGGCTGACGATATTGTTTTGCTCGCCCAAACGCAACCGGATATGCAGAGCAAACTCGACGACCTCACCGAAAGTTCCAAGGCAGCAGGTCTCAAAGTCAATGTCGGAAAGACCAAGTCAATGGAGATCAACACAGGAAATCCCTCCAGTTTCATGGTAGCTGGGCAACAAGTTGAGAAAGTGGAGTGCTTCCAGTATCTTGGTAGCCAGATAACGCCTGATGGTGGTAAAAAGAGATTTCTTGTCATTATTTCTTTCTAACTCTTCAAGGAGTTGATGGCCCACTTTGGTGTCTTCAGATGAAAGTTGCATCATAAATTGAGCTATTCAATGGTATTTTTTGCAAAATATTTGGTGGTGCAGACGGTACTTTTAGACGCCATTTAAAGTTTATTTACAACTTTTCATGTTGAAGGTCTTTATTTATTTTTTTCAACTATTTTATTTGGAAAGCTGATAAAGTTTCAATGCATTTTGATGTGCTATTTTATAATTACCGTTGAAAATTAACAGAGTTATGTAGCTTTGAAAAATGATTATTTTTTATTGACAAAAAAAATCTAACCAAAGCTAACTAAAAAAATAAAAATGTTAGAAATCTGAAAAAAACACATGTGTTTTTAAGTCGCAAAAATGAACCAAATTTTAAATTTTGGGGAAAATCTGAAGACCCCCGGCGCAAACCCGTCAGATAATAAAAAAAAATCCCCATTACATAACCTTAAAAATCAAAAATAAACATAACCATACTTGAAACGTTCATTTGATTGATAAAACATTGAAAAAAATCTAATATTTTTGTTTGTATCTTATGTTCTAAAACACTAAAAATTGTCGAAAACTATTTATCAAAACGTAAGTTCAAAAATCAAAATCAAATATCTGTCAAACTACATGACCTCGAAGAACTTATTTTATTAGGTTTCGAAAATATTTTCTTTTAATACTAGTTGACCCGGTAAACTTCGTTTTACCTTCTAATGTATAAATGTTAAATTTCATTTACACGTCCTGATGAATACGACCCTGAGAAAAGTAAGCCCATTTTTGAAGCCTAATAACTTTTTTTATTTTTAATCAAATCGATTTGCAGTCTTCGGATAAAATATTTGTCAGAAACCCGAAAACCCGTTTTCAAAAGAAATCGGCCGAAGGAAACTTAAGTTTTTGATGAAAATCTGGTTTTTCATGTTTCTCCCGAACAAAATGTCTCAAAATCCCAAATCTACAAACTACAGGCTCGTTGAGCGACCTCTTCCCGTGATCCGATCTTGCCCAAATTTGGTATGAGATCTTGCACTAGGCCTAGGATTAGTTTTAGCCTGCAGCACACAACTTTTTCCAAAGTCTGGTCATTTAGGGCACTCTTTTTAATATTCAATATGAGAACCGACATAAAATATCAGATTGCTTATCATTCATGAATAAGGTTCATCTGAATCTGTTTTAAGAACTTTAGAAGAAAAATATCAGAATATCAGTCAGTAGATTTCAATAGAAAAATTTAGAATTTCAACTTGAAATTTTAAAAGTATTATATGGCATCATATCAAAACTATGATTTATCCATGCAAATAATTAAAAATATAGCAGGTATGAAAGACTGAAAAGAAAGTGACAATTTTCGGTTAAGGTTCGGACAACTGTATTTATTTTCTCACCGTATTACGATCACCGTAATTCAAGTAACCTTTTAGTTTCAAGATTAATCTAAAAAGAATTAAGTCCTCTCACACTTTTACATTCAACTGGTATAAACATATCTTCAGTTTTGATAAAAAAACCTGATGGACATATTTATTTGCGCATTTTTAAACGAGGTAAAGGATGACATATCAATTGGGAAAACCGGGAAAAAACCCGAAAATTGAAAATGGAAACTCGCTGGTCACTCTGAAGTTCCATAATTTTTCTTTTTAATATCTTTATCAACCTATAAATTGTTTTTCTTGTTTCGCTTGAATGTTCATAGGTACTACTGGTCCTGAAACATTTTACCCTAGAGCTCGAGTCTTAATGCCAGTGACGGGAAAGCAATCATATAATCTTTGGCGCAATGTACATTTCCGCGCATTTTCAGCACATGTGTTTAGCTCCGATGGGCATTGAAGTTTTGCAATCTCTCCTTTTAGGTGTAGTAGCCCCTACCCTTCTTGTTCCAAAATTTGCCTATTCTGATGTTCCTAATTTTTCTTAAATCGTTCGGGTTGAAGAGCATGGGTGGCAAGAATTCGAAGATATGATAATGGTGGTGCATAAATACGAGGCATAAGTTCAATATTAGGTAGACCGAGACACCCTTAAAAATGTTATTTTCCGTAAATAAAAGCTTGAAACAACTATTAGAGCTTTCAAAATAGTCGAAAAAGAATATGGTAAAGAGATCCCATTAAAATTTATATTAATGCTTTACAATTTAAACCTTCTCATATAAAATCGAAAATCCATGACATAAATTGATCTAGATTAGGCAAACGTTTTTTTTTTAAATAATTTTTGTTTTTTTATTTGCATTTTTGATTTACCGTTTAAATGCTTATTTCTTGATGCTGATAAAAACATCGATTGACCTCTATGATGAAAGAACACACCTTGTGGATAACTCGATGATGACCTAAAACATTCCAACTCTTCTATCCTAACATCCAAATCACAACTTTCTCCATCGTTCTCATCAAACACTTCTAAGCAGTGCACCTCTCTAAGCATACTTTTCAATACCAAGGTCAGCAACATAGCGCTTCACAGTAATTGAAACCTGATTATGTAAGAAAAACATCCGAATGAAGCATTATGTTGCTTTGCTATTACCTAGCTAGCATAGTTGTTGTCTCCATTTCCCGCATTTTTTTCACCTCCTCCTAGCTCCCCTTTCATCAAAAACCGGTTTTAATGCTACTCTCACCCACCAGAAGACTTAGACTTCGACGATGACGACGACGATAATGATGATGATTGTTGTTCCTAGCTTCTCTTGCGAGTGAGAGATAGAAAGAGCGGAGGAGGTCTTACAAATAACAAGTTCGTTTTCCACATTTCCCCGTACCTACTTTTATTTATTATTGTCGGCAGCAGCAGCAATTTTCTGTATGTAAAATGAGCACTCTATGGGTTCTCGTTACCGGGCCTTTCTCTTTTTCAGCTGTTTTAAAAACAGTACTAGCCGGACGGTTAAATCAACTTGTTTCTCTATTTAGTTGGGAATTTCAGATCCATCAACTATCTACACAACACTGTATAAAATTACTGGAGCCCTTGAAAATGATTGAAAGGTCTTCAGACGTGCGCTTAGCTTTTTTTCTCCTTCTTCAGTTTCCGATGCTCTAGAAAAACGATCGCTTCTACGATGTGGAAGAGGCTCATCATTCGTAGAACTCCCGGAGTTACATCATTTGACTTTCCTCTGATTCAAGGTTGCGTTCCGTTCAACGCTCATCGAATCAGAATGAATTGAAGTGGAATTTTGTTTACCAATTAAATAATTTTTAGAATTATGAATTTATCATAAGTTTACGATCCGGATTTTTTTAAACCCTGGAACCCTGGATTATTGGATACAAAAGTGGCTTTTTGGCTTCATATCAATTCAGGCTTCATATTCAAATCAAAATAGGTCGACAGGCTTGAAAATAAGAAATTTTAATTTTCGGGTAACCTATCATTATGGATGGTATTTTGTCCTAGTAAGAAGATTTTTTTTAAATAATCAGTTTAGCCGATTTAAGCTTAACAGGCTGAATAAACGTGGACAACCATTAACATTTATAACCCAGTACTTTTCAATCAATAAAGTTGTTCCAATATGAGAAGGAAAATTTGGAAAATATATGTAGCTATATCCGAACTTTTTGTAATATTTTCATATTCTTTCAACACCTGCTCACATGTTTTTTTTTCACTTCACTATAACAGCACTCGTATCCGTGATCTATTTTTGGGTCTAATTTATACACAAACTGGACCAGCGAAATTAGATCCAATCCAGTGAAAAAACTGGCAACACCACTCGTTTTCCATTAACTGTCAAACGGTTAAGTACTGCGTCAAATTGGGTCCAAATCTCGTTAGTTTTGGACCAATCCTTATAGGCACAATTTTCCCGTTTGTTTGGATAACGTGCCGCTTTAAGCCTACCCCTTTTCTGATAGGTCTAAACCGACAAAATTCTCAAAAAATAACAAAATTAACAAGAATGACAAATTTGACGAAATTGACTAAATTTGACAAAAGAAAAAAACAGGAAAAATTACCAACCCGTCAAAAATGTCAAAATTCTTATGTTGGACAAATTGACAAAAATTTCAAAAACGAATAAAATGAAAAAAATTTCAAATTTGACAAACATTGACCAAATTGACAAACTAAACAAAAATGACTAAATTGACAAAACGGGTAAATTTGACAAAAAAATACAAAATTTGTTAAAAAACGACAAAATTTACACATTTAACAAAAATGACAAAAATGACAAAAATTTCAAAAATTGTCAAAATAACAAACATGACAAATAATACACACAGTTGCGTTAAAATAAGAATAACATTGCGTGAAGCAGTGCACTCGCATCCAACTTTGATCAGCTATCATTTTTTCATGAAATTTTAACAAAATCTAGTTCAACTATTCATCTAATACTCTACAAAATTTTAAAACTACATCATGACTGGAAAAAAGATACAGCTATTCACGTAAAATCGTGAAAAATCAAAAATGCCAAAAATTGGCTAAAATAAGAAAACTAAAAAAAAAATCAAAAAGTTGACAAATATTGACAAAATTGACGTAATTGTGTTCATATTTTCTTTTTTTTTTCATTGATTTTTGAAAATTAGGTGGTAACTGGTAAAATCTTTGCATTTTTTGGCAAAACTATGAAACGTTACAAAGATTTTGAAAATAAAAGTTTAATTCAATGATCAACTACCCAAAAAAACCGCTAGTAATTTTGACTTCTTTGAAGAAAGTTATGGAAGTTTTTTTGGTCATTTTTTTCCTATTCTGCAAAATACGGGATTTTTTGCGAAATTTCAAAAATATTAACCACATGGAATCTTATACATTTATTCATAAGTCAAATCATTTTTCAGTATTTGAAAAAGTTATTAAATGAGTAAACATCTTCAATATCAAATACTCAAAGGCATTCTTGAATAATGTTGAAAATAATTGTAATACAGGGTCCCCGAGTAAAAAGATAACATTACTTTAAAAAACGATGCACTGATTTTTGATAAAATGATTGTAGCATTTTAATTGTACGGACGGTGGTTAACTGGATAACCCTAATGACAGGGCTGGTAGCGAGTCACTTTTTAGTGACTTGGTCACTTTTTTTGGGTCAGTCACTAAAAAGTCACTTTTTTCATCATTTGGTCACTAAAGTCACTATTTTCCGAAAAATTGTCACTTTTATCACCAAAAGTCACTTTTTTCACCGATAATAAACCAATGAAAGAGTAATTTGAATTGCGCGTGTTAATATTGACGGTAGTAACGGTAAATTACTTGATCAGTCAGTCAGAAATTTTTTTCGCCTCCGGCGGAATTTCGGCATGAATCACCCTTGCAGCGGTGTTTAAACTCGCCTCGGAAAGAATCATTCGGCTGATTTTTTCCGAGTTTAACTTGTTGTGTGCAGATTGATTTTAACTTCGTTCCAATCATGACGTGATTGCACACAAAACAAAGAGAACAGTTCCGAGTTGATGTTTTCCCCTCCTCGCAGGAATAAAATCACACCAATGAAACAACAGAACGAAGCTTACCGTACACGAATGCTCACGAGCGATCGTTGCCCGACGGACCGAGTTAACATTCCTCGCACCCTTCTCTAGCTCGTTTCCCGTTCCCTTGTATCTATCACTTTTAGCCACGCCCCCATGCGTTGTCCGATTGATGTGTTCGGCTGCCGAACGAAAACGATTTTTTCTTCAATTCGCTGAACTGTTCGTTTGCTTCGCTGATGTTTCTCCCCCGATTGCTGTTTACTCCTGCCGAGTTTACCCGAAGCTTACTTCCTGATGCTTTCCGAGTTGAATTTTAGATAGCATCATTGCAGATTGAGTTTAACGAAATAAAATCGTTCTGCAAAGAAGGGCAAAGTGCGAGTATGTAGACTCGCGATTTTAACATCTCTGCACCCTTGGCTTGAGACATTTCGATCTACGACATTATTTGACGTTCATGAATTGAAACTAACTTTGATTGTAGATTTTAATTTTTAGTTCAATCAACCTAATGTATTGAAACTCATAACTTGATATACCAAAATTCTATCTCGTCTTCAGAATGGGTATTTATTAAGAAGTGTAACTAAGACTGAGATTGAAACGAACCATTTTTTTTATGAAAAAAAATCTCTTATGTCATAACAAATGTTATGATGATATGAAATATTCTTTAAAAAACAATTTCAGACTCAATTTTATTTCGTGTTTTTTGTTCTTCTAAATACTTAAAAAAAGTGTTGTAAAAATTTACACAAGGCCACAAAAATTACATTTTTTTAGGTGCAATGAATTTAAACGGTAATTTCAACTAATTTGCAATATTTCTATCAGATTTTATATTTATTATTATTTATTTCGTCTTTGGTTTAATTACCGTACAGACTGATGACTTAAAAACTAGGAAATTCTTTTTAAGCCTATTTTAAAACGACGTTTGCACATATTAAAATTAAACAAATCAAACACTTAATTAAAAAGTTAACAACACTTGTCAATAGGGTGGTTTTGGCCATAGGCAGTACGGTGGTGAGGAATTGAAAGAAACTTACGTTGTCAAAGTATTCTCGTTGGTACATAAATGTTAACACGTTGTAGAATGTAAGCACTGTCAATACGGTTGGTCAATGTGTCGAATATAAAACCTTGCTGCAGTTCGACGCGCCGCTTTTCGAGTGAGGTTAGAGGATCTTTAGAGAAGTTTCTGCACTTTCTTTTTACAAAAACTCAAATCAAAAACATATTATTTAGAAATAAAAGTTTTATATGAATTAATGAGCTTTAAATAGAATCAAGTTTTTTACACTTTCTGCTGTGATGTCAAAAATACTTGTAATGACATTTTTCCAGAATCAGTTATCTATCAATTTTACTAGTAATAAACTCTTTATCACCAAAACTAAATGTGTTCGGCCGAATTTGACGAAATTTCTAGTTGAGGACACTATTTACCAAATCAACAATTAAAAAAATAAGCACCAAAATGGTTATGGTGAAACATGTTTATTGAAAAAACTCTTCCTGAAATGTTTTTAAAAACTAATATTTTTTATTTTCATATTGTTTTTTCAATTTTCAAATAAATTTACCGAATTTTATTGTACGTTTTTTTTCAATTTTCTAATCAACTTGCCGGATTTTTTTCAATCAAACTTTTTAAATTTTTTAAGACATATTTTTAACAATTGTTTCCTTGTTTTTAAATTCTGAATTTTCGTGTTCTTCAACCATATGCCTTTAACTTCAAATTTTTAATAATAAAACATAATTTCAACCTTCTGTTCTTTCAGGACCCAATATTTTAATCAAAAGAAACAAAATACTCAGAGCTTGTACTTAAAAGCTTAAAAACATGCGATTGAAAATTTAAACACTTTTTATTAATATTTTTTATATGAAATCATGTTTTTTGGATCGATCAAGATTTTTAAAATTATTTAAAAAGTTTGAAAAATTGTTCTAAGTAGCAACTTTAAAAATAATTTTTAATACGCAGTGTTAACTAACTTTGTATTTGATTTGTGCTTTGAATATTAATAACAAAAGTTTTGAACTCATTATTTTTAATTTTTTATCAGTTTTTATCAATCACATAATTACTCATTTTCTAACATTACTTTGTCAGTGTAGTTGAACATGGAGGATTTTACTTTATTAAAGGTTTTATGTCTGGCTTCTATAACTGGCACTTTTAAAATAATTATTAATATATTCTTCTTTTTATAAAATTAAATTAAAACATCAAACATTGAATAAATTCTGTTCAAAATTCATTTCTTATTCAGTAATCGGTAATTTACATTTTAAATCGTGGTTAAATAGTTTTTGTTCAAATTAAAAAATTACAGCGGAATTTCTCACTTAACTTCCAGTTAAAAATGAGGAAAAGAATTCCAAATTTAGATGAATAAAAATTAACAATTATTATCATTTTCCTAACATCTATTCATGCTAAGTTTTGTACAAGATTTGACATTTATTTTAAACTCAGATATTTTTTAATTTTAAATTTGCTAAGAAATTCTTTTGAAACTAATTTATTTCTTACTTTCTTGACTTATCGAAAATTTGAAACATTCATTGTTATAAGTTTCCAAAATTTTGTTTATCAGTAATTTTTTTTAGTTTTTGTGTTGAACATGAGTGACAAATGGTGTAAGAAAACCCTTTCCTTTTCAATTGTTTATTTTTAGTATTGTTATTAATTTTATCTAAATTTGAATTTTGAAAACCCCCCCGGAAGGGTCCATCGCACGGGCCTGACTGGTCACATTTTTTGTACTTCAAAGTTAATTTTTCGTTCTACAAAGTCACTATTTGGTCACTTTTTTCGGTCCTCAAAGTCACTTTTTGGTCACTTTTTTTCAAATTTTGGTCACTAAAGTCCCTACTATTTCATTGTCAAACCGCTACCAGCCCTGTAATGACACATTCCACGCGCTTGTACCGCTCAAAATTGATTTTTATCCGTTCGTGTATCAGAAAATCTAAAAATTGTCTATAATTTTGATAATTCAAATCACACAAAACCAACGGAAAAAAGAAAAAAAATGTTTTTTACACATGTTCTAGATGATTTTGAAAATCAATTTTTTTGTTGGAAAAAGTGGCTATTTTGACAATTTTTACAAAATCATTAATTTAAATATATGGATGAGTTTTTTTTAAATATTTTTAGTGTCTTTTGAAGCCATAACACACGGCTTCATTTTGTAGAAAAAAGATTTTTTTTTATATCCAATGTAGTTGGTTTGAAAAACGAACAAAAACAGTCGCAAATGAATGAATTCACGTCACAATAAAAGGGAACTCTTTGTGGATGTAGTCAAAATGAAATTGGGAACGCCATGAAAAAACGGTTCTTAATTTGGACATCACAATTTTTAGGCATGCTCTCGTAAAAATCATGTTAGAAAGTTGTCGTACAAATCGTAATCTGATTGCAATCTTTCCATTCGAATAATACATACATTAGTTTATCGAACGATTTTTAATCGTACATGCTTGGTTATTGGACGTCTTTTATATCTGAGATCAAGTTCAGTTTTTGCCTATAATCGAACCTTTTCCATTTTCTTTTCCCCTCGTTTGTCCCATCTGAAGTCGATGATATCGTATTGCATTATTAAATAAACAATCTCTTCACGAGCCCCTCCGGATCAAATGTTCTAATACATTTAGTGCAAATTCAATCCCCTCCAAGTATCGGAAATCAACCGTCAAATCGAACTTCAGGATCCAATTTATTTTCGGCAATAAACAAAGATATTTATAGCTACACCCAAAATTCAGCCTCTGTGCCAATGGCGTGTAGTCAATTTCATAGCATCATTGGTACAAGAAGATAACGCGACCGGCACTGATTCGATTTGCGCCCACCGGCATTAACCTCCCAGCGCAACCGAATTGCGTATGTCTGAATGAAACAAAATAAAAACGTTTTCGCGTCCCTCCCCATCGCATCACAAGCCGAAGAAGGATGGAAATAAATACCGGCCAACACCAGGCAGCCAGCGAACCGAGCACTGTGCGTGTGAATGTAGCAAAAGCAACAACAAAAACATCCTTCTAATTCAATCTACCGGCAAACACGGCTAAGCTGTGCGTGTGTATGTAGCAAAAGCAACAAAAACACCTTCCTTCAATTTACCGGCAAACAACACCGGCCAAGCTGCCCGGCTTCAGCAGCTGTGTATATGTAGCGTGTGTATGTAATAGCAGGCGGTAAGCACACAGTTCTCATTCAATGGGCTTCCCGTTTCCTTCACTCCCGTTCCCTTTCCCGTTTCCATAACAAAACAAGCTGGCCGGCTTTGGCAGCTGTGTATATGTAGCGTGTGTATGTAATAGCAGGCAGTAAGCAAAGCACAGTTCTCATTCAATGGGTTTCCCGTTCCTTCACTCCCGTTCCCTTTCCCGTTTCCATCTTAAGACAAAGGAATGCATTGAAAGGAGGCCAAACGCCGGGAAGCCGCCGTTGTACGTTTTTTTTGTGATTGATCGGTAACAGAAAGCCTATGACAAATATACCTCGTCCTGCATGAAGCTCGTATAGAACACTGGTTAGGATGTCGGACTGGCAAGACGATACAAATGGTGATATGAGTTCGATTCTCACCACAGCGCTGTGGATTTAATTTTTATTTTCTTGTTTCTGGGATGAATTATCCAATAGGAAGGAAATCCCATAAAATGTTTTTCTTGTTTCGCTTGAATGTAGTGGTCATCATTTTGGTTGGGAGCCGAGTCCTTATGCCAGTTACGGTTTTTCAAACATACCGTCTTCGGCACAGTGCACATTTCAGCGCATTATCGGCACAGAGATTTGCTAAATAGGCATAGGATTTTTGCAACCTCTTCTATGGGTGTAGGTGCTACAACTCCTGCTATCGACCAACGATAGTCAAGTCAGTTTGATGCATCTGCAGCATCCGGCATCCCTTGGCTATCTGGAAAGGATAGCTGCAAAAAACATAAACGCATGATATTCATTCAGAACATGTGCAGTTTTATTTACTATTTGTGATTCGCTCATTTTATGGCTTATGAAAAGCTCATGTTTCATGCGCTTCTATCTATCTTACATCTTTTGATATTTTGTGTTTTGGAATATGAAAGAACTTTCGATGATGGGATGATGAAATAAATTACTGTAGGAGTTCATCTACGTCAGCTGGGTTTTTAATTCGTTTCTGATAAAAGAAAAAAAATGTTCCTTTCAAACTATAGTTTCAGTTTTTCAATAAATTGCAAATTTTAAAATTTACGTTTTTGAAATACTTTTTCTGTACTGTTAAATTTCCCTCAAAATAACCTTTAATTTCCAAAATCTTTTTTTTATTCGTCAAAACATGAGAAGGAAGCATCAAGCCTCCAACTTCGCTCCCATTATTAAACGTTTTCAGCGAATGAATAAACGCTGCCAAATTCAGTTTTATTCTACACACCACCCACCCCCAGCTTGCGCCATTCTCTCACTAAAGTAAGTACATTACATTTTTCACATTCACTTATCATCAAACAGCTCCGTCACTTCATTAGGCTATAAATTTGAAAGGCACTGCGTAGCACTTTTCCCCGACTTTGGCTCATTCTCCACTCTATGCTCTGTGATCTTTGATGGAAGCAGTCAGTAGTGCTACCCGGGAACTGCTATTTAGGGATCCACTTCTGCTGGAATTCTTAACACCAAAGAGCAAACGTGAAAGGATGGGTAGTGTAGAGGACTCACTTGGTGAAAGGAAACGGCGGTGGGTGGGGTGGATATTTCCTTCCGGTGTGAGTACTTTTCATAAGACTTCACACTCTTGGAACCCACTCCCTGTACCCATCAGTGACCACTCCACTCTTCGTACGTCTAGACCAATCAGATGTCCTTTTGCGTAAGCTTGACACTGTCGCACTTTGCTTTTCTTCTTCGCGTCAAATTGCTACCATCATGCGAAACCAGGGATGTAAATCGTTGGCACATGTTCTACAAATGAATGCTCGCTCATTTTGGTTCAGTTGCTTGATATATTTTTTTTCCTGGGATTTTAACGGTTGCTTGATATAGAATTTTGTCAGTGAGATGGGATTTTTCAAATTAAATTTTATTTGTCATTTTTGTATTCGTTATATGATTTTAATCGCCGTAAGTTTGTATGATTATAATTTTAATGGCATGTGCGGCGGAATGAAAACTAGAGAGAATTTATTTTATAGAAATTTGAAAGAAAGGTGGATAGACAGGCATTAGTGCTCCAATAGGAGAAAGCTTGATAGGTGTTGAAATTTTAGGCTAGAGGGCATGTTGATGAAAAGCTCCCATGATTTGCTCCCGCCTTTGCTCTACACTAGCTAACTATACATGAGAAACTCAGAAAGAGAATTCCCATGTATAGCGAGCCCAGTGGTTTGAGAGCGTGTTTTTACGCACACTTCAAACGAGCAAAAACGTAGCAACCCAGCAACGTAGCAAGCCTACTGAGCTTTCCTTATGCGAGAACAGTTCTAGCGACTCTCAAGGTACCTGAGAGGACAACTCGATTTCGTTGTTCATAACTTTAACCTTTTTCTTTGGCTTCAGGCGGTCCGTATTACAATTTTCCACGTGGAAAGATATTTCGTGTACGCAGTGAGTCCAAGTTGCAGTTTAGGCACAAAGGCTCTGATGACCCTTCCATTGTACAGGGTCCGGCAATTGAACTGCTGAATATGTATGGTGGGGGACACCGACCTACTATGGTGAAACCTGTCATGGCGAAAATCGTCAAGAAGCGCTTTAAGAGAAATCCTTGTCGTAACTAGTGCCATTAAATTGACAGAGGATCTCAATATATCGGATCGAAGTCCTCGTTGGATCCTGAAAGATAAACTTCAGAAAGATCTAAAAGGTTCAAGACCTTATGGTGAAGCAGAAACAGAAAAGGGGTAAAAAGAGCGGAGGCGCTGCTGAAGAGAGCCGCGGAAGGAAGGTTGAAGAATATCGTGTTTACCGACGAGAAACTCTTCACCGTACAGCAGTTCGTGAATAAGCAGAACGACAGAGTTTTCTCGTCTAGCGACTCGAGATCCGACCTCTCTTCGAAATGACTCGAGGTGACCACTATACCCCTCCTCTTGTTCATTAAGCGCCTGGTCCCTCCTCTTACGACTCGAGACCCGACTCCTTATCATAAAGACACGGGTTGACCGCACAAACCTCTCCGGCTGAAGATTCGAGGCATGACCTCTCCTTTAACGACTCGAAGCCCGACCTCTTATCTCTAGGATTCGAGGTTTGCTACCTTGCCCGTCGTGTGCCAGATGCTTATCCTCGACTCGCGTCTGTCACGGCACACGCGCGGGACTTAACGCAACGACTCGGATGATTTCCGACGAAGACTCCGACTCGAATGGCTCACCCGGCGTCGAGAGCCACTCTACCCGTGGGTATTCCCCGAATGTGGAATAACCCTTTCCCAACGATTTCCACTGCGAAGAAGGTATAGTCTTATCCCCACATCTTCGGTCGTTAAGAACCGCCCTACTTGGATACTACCCATAGATGGAGCATCCAACGCACGAACGCAGAGCACCCACTGCATCCGCTACGCAGAAGGTGTTGCCTTATCTTTTTAGTTTCAAACTGTGGAGTCGGGCGCATTCTACTCGACAGACCCCATCGGTAGGGTCAGTCCACTCCGATCGTTGTCCGATCTTCTTTATCCCTTTGGCTGGAAACCCTAGGACTTTCGACCCGCGGCTTTTTCTGCCGTTGTCTGCCAGATCGAGAGCAGCTTTTCCTGGACTCGCGCCTGTCACGGCACACATTCGTGACTTTGAACGCTACGACTCGAATGTTTACTGACAGTGACGATATCCTACACCGACTCGAGAGACTCGCCTGGCATCGAGAGCCTCTCTACCCGTGGGTATCCTCCGACAGTGGTCAACCCTCTTCCTGTGAGGTCCCCTGCAGGTTTGCTTCACACGTTCGCGGCGCACTCCTGACCTCCCCTATGGCAAAGTCATATGTCTTAACCGGTAGTGGTACTTGATGAAGCATCGATGACTAGTCAGGTATTGCGTCATATAGAAGTTCACTTCACCGTGCCTTCTTCCGATCCAGCTCCCGATGTGCGGGATCAGACGATGGGTCCACCTTCCTATCGTTGAGCTGTCCCACAGCTGCTACCAGTTGGACATAGAGTCCTCATTGGCGAGATCTAGTACATTGGGCGTGTTTTGTTGTCGTAGCAATAGACATTCTCCTCAAGCAAAACCGAGATGGGCATGACTCCCGCTACTACACAGGCGGCTTCGAACGACATGGTCCGGTATCCGCTGATAACCCGCAAGTTCAACAGCTGCAGTTTCTTCCCGGGGCCTGCCTCCAGGCCGCTGCTCCGTACCGCAAGATTGATATGGTCACACTTGCCAGGATCCTCCTTTTACTACTTCGGATGGCCGAGGAGTTCGGCATCATCCGTGTGAGTGCATCCGTGGCCATTGCCGCTCTCTTGCACACGTAGTCGACATGGTTCATAAAGCAGAGCCCGTTATCTATCATCACCCCTAGGTACTTGATTGCGCGTTTGAGGACATCTGAGATGTATAGATTATACGATATTGGACCCAGAATACTCGCTTGGGGTACCCTGGCTGTAAATGGGTATGGTTCCGAAAATACACTAGAAACGGATACTTGCAATTTCCTTCCATGAAGATAGCTACAAAGAGTTTTTAATATATTAGACAGTTGAATTCGATTATTTTGTGTATTAGCCCATTACTGTGGTTTTGGAAACTTCTTTGGCGGTTGAATAGAATTGGTGGCTCTCTGGAGTTGATACTTAAACCAAAACCTAAACTGTTCTGTAAGAAGAATGTTGTTTTCTTCTGTGCGGTTGATGAGCCTAGTGTAGATAACCTTTTCAAACAGTTAACTAATTGAAGAAAGGAGGCTGATTGGTCTATAGCTAGGCTTGTGGGATCTTTCCCAGGTTTTAGGATAGGAATTACGTTTGGCAACCTCCAGGTCGACGGATAAAATGCAGGCCAAGGTAGCGATTAAAAATTTTCACCAAGAGAGCTATCAAATCAGGTCCCAAGTGTTCCAGAACTATGTTTATTGTTTATTGTTTGAATCTACTAGAGATAGTATTTGCTCTTCACATGAAGTTAAATGTACTATATCATTATCCCTGAGAGGCGGTATTGGCTTCGGTTTGTTTTTCAAAACTTTAGATAGTTTCCAGCAGGGCCTTGAGTACCTGGGAAATTTTAATGGTCTGATGACAGGTCGACTAAAGCACATGCAGGACAAAAGCCGTCGATGATGTTGGTAAGACAAATGTCAAGTGTAGAGCCGGCCCCGGGTTAGGGAGAAGAAGGTTGGTGATGCCGCCCAGACAACCATTTGGTGAGTATTTCGAATTTGCAACACACATATACGTGCAAATATACGTGTAAGCATATCGTATATAATGCAGCAAAACCAGTACATACGTATCATTTTGGAGGCCATATAGGTACATTAGCACACATATTCTTGATTTAGGTTGTATTGTCGTAATAAAATCATGCAATGTATTTAAATACGATAAAGAATATGCAAATTAAATACGACTTCTGGTTGCCTGGGCGGATGTAACACAGTGAAGTGCCCAGCCTGTAGGTCGTCAGCGAGTATGGTACTTATTGTTTCTGGCGAAGAGTGTCGAGCGGTCAAGTCGTCAGAAATGATGAATTTGTTTCTTCGGCGAATGAGTTTTTGGACATCGTTTTTGAATCTTGTTGATCTACCATCCGAGATTTTGCATTGTGACAGGCAATGAACCGCAACCACAGTGATTGGCTCACCAGAAGACATCAGTTCGATTCCAACTGCTTCGAACTGCGTTGAAAGTCAGGCAAAGCTTTTGGGATGCCCATTCCGGATGAAAATGGCTACGCCCCCGTTTTGAGCTCCAGTGAGATGGACTTTTAATATCATCGTTTAAAATTAGTCAGTCGACGAGCGGACTGAAAGTTGAAAGGAGAGCGCGAGAGAAGTGATGAGAGTCGTCGACCAATTAGCAAATAGCAGCCGGCCAGCCGCGTGTGTCGTTCTTGTAAAGTGCTTTCTCTCTTCTGGTGCTTCGCTCCGACGCTTCGCTCCTGGGTCCAGCTACTACAATCGGCTCTTCTCAGAGCCCTTCCAGGAAGTGTTTTGGATCTCGGTCAATCAGGCGAGCGGGATCCTCTCGAGTCTTGGCCGCCAGGCAGCGTTATGAGGACCTGCCTTCACTGATGGGACAATCATGCGTGGTTGTCTCTTGAGGTCCAATCCTACGCGGACCATATGTGGTAGTTTTCCCAAGCGCTCACATTGACCCGGCCTTGGCCTCCAGGCAGACAGTCTGCGGACCTGACTCATCTGTTGGTAACCGCCAGGGGTTGTCAAAGCCCATTCCCAGAAGAAGAAAGGGCAAGCAGTGGTAGCTTCGCCAAGGCCCCTTAACTCTACAGTGCTATGGCTTCCCATGGCCTTAAGAACAAATGATATAATAAAAGAAAACAGGTTCAAATAATCGGAGCTGATATTCGAAGCTCCAAAAGACAACAACATTCTTATTTTTACACCCACAAATCAGACTTTATTCCAATAATGAACTTCCTAGGAGGTGGAATAATCAGTATAAGATTCTATGCCGGACCGACATTAACAAGCTTTCTTATAACTGGCATTGTTCTTCCAGCGTTACCGCATTGCATATTTCAGAAGAAAAAAACCAAATAAAACCCATCACAAGACAAAGCAGGATGGAAACAATGGAAAATAAAAAACATTATTTGTTTCCAACTGACGACAAAAAACCACCAGCCATGTAAGCTGTGCGTGTGTATGTAAACCGGCCGGCGCGGCGATAGAAAACAGAATCTAGTTTCCAATTCCCAATCTTTTCCTTTCCCATTCTCTTCCATTTCCCATAGCAGACAAAGGATAATGAAAAAAATACACCGGCCATACGGCTGCAGTGTGTTTTTTTTTTTGTAATCGGCGGTGGCAGAAGGACTATGACAATAAATTTTGTTAGCTAACCGACTCAGATGATGCACTGGGTAAGATATCGGACTGGCAAGCCGAGATGTGATGTTGCAGTGAGTTCGATTCTCTCTATTTATTTTTAGGATGAATTACCATTGGATTAAAATTCCATAACATGTGTTTCTTGTTTCGCTTGAATGGCCATGCATCATTTTGCTTGGGGGCTCGAGTCTTTATGCGAGAAAGTGCTTTTCCAATCGTATCATCTTTGGTTCAGTACACTTTTCAGCACATTTCCGGCACAGAGATTTAATGTAATGAAAAGAAATAATGCGGGGTAATGCTACAAAAGATCTAACAATTAATCGCTAGCTATTACTTTTTTCGTCAGAGATTTGGGATTCTTAAAGACTTCAACGAACTTATTTTTAACAATTTATATACTGTTTTACTAACGAAAATAGAAATGTTTTTATTCACTTAGTAGAAACCCCTTTATAGTGTAGTATGTCAACAGCTTATTTTATCTTTATAAATTATCGAGTTTGTAGAAATCTGAATTCAAATATTTGTCCTATTTGACGTTGGAAAGATACATTGGAGAAACATTGTCTCATGTTAGATTGTTTTTTTTTTGGCTTTTTACGGTCTGAGATTTGAATCAAACAACTTTTTATTTTATTAAATTGTTATTGATTACCTATTTTTAAACATGAAACAATTATAATTTTTGGCTTTTTACGGTCTGAGATTTTAATCAAACAACTTTTTATTTGAAATACCCGACGTTTTGACCATTTTATGAGGTTTTTCTCAAGGGAATTATCTGTCTAACAGCAGACAGATAATTCCCTTGAGAAAGACCACAAAAATGGTCGAAACGTTGGGTATTTCAAATAAAAAGTTGTTTGACTAAAATCTCAGACCGTAAAAGCCAAAAATTATAATTGTTTCATGTTTAAAAATAGGTAATCATTAACAACTTAATATCTCGACAGTTCACATATTTTATATTCCCTACGATTTGGTAAACCAAGGTGACATTTCACAACCCTGACCCAAAACCCATCTCACAAGGTTGATGGGTTCATCAATGTGCAAAGCGAGAGTAGGTTGGGAGGATTCATTTTACAACCTTTTTGCGAAACGAAAGCATTAGTGCTTACTGCTCGAATGTGTCGATAAATATTCCCTACCAAGCAAGGAACAACCTGGAGCGCTGGCTGGCCGAGCTGGCAAAGGAGCTTTTCCGGAACGACAATCATAATGCGATGTCCTTTTTTTCGTTTAGTGGCTGTCTTTTTGGAAGGAAACCAAGTCATTGCGATAATGAAAAGCTGCTGCGGATCTTACGCACTTTGCTTTTACGAAAAAAAAATGATAAGCGAAGGCACACCTAATGTCATTTCCATGATTATTTCCAATGCAGTATGAGCAATTTTAGATAGTCGAAATATTAATCAATTTGCCTTCATGAATTTGGTCTCGCAATTTGGCATGTAATAAGAATAGTTCACTTTCATTTTACAAAAAGGTGTACCATTCGAAACATTAGATATTATCTTTGATTATGTTATAACTAATCTATTGACTTTTCTTTTTCTTTTCCAGGTATTAAAAGCTGTTTAAACGATCGTTATGCAGGTGATTAAAATATTTAGGTATTTGTGGGCTTCGAACGGAAAATGTAATCTTGATGAAAAATTGGATTCTTTAAATCTAGATTTGTATCATCTCTATCATCCCTCAGATTTCAAAACCAGAATCGTAAAACACGGATCTATCAAGTACCACCGGAAGGGCAAAATAAAAATGGTTAAACGTGGTCCCCTTCACAACACTCGCTCTAGCTTTATCAATATTCCGCCACTCGCACTTTCTGTTTCGGATCCTGCAGCCCACGTAAAATTCTTACTGCCACGAGAACTGAACAGCTGAACCCAGAATTGGTTCTGCTTTACAGCATTTTTTATTCCTGATTTTTCATTTTAACGTCACTGACGCATTTTGAATCCGGCGTCGGCTTTTGGCTGTTGCATTGGGGTTGTTTTTAGATTGTCGCACATGTAATCATGGGTTTTTTTTTCCTGCTGGGAAGTTGAAAAAAAAAATACGAAAACAGAACACCCCCTCTAGGAAATTGGAAAGTTGCGTGACTCACCAGCATCGTGGATCGCGTTTTCCGGGCAGGCGAATATAAAAAAAGGACGCGCATCCCTAGCCCTTGCTTGGTGGTAGTAAATAGTAAACGGGGTGTCCGTCTCGTCCCCATGGTGCTAGCTAGTAGGAGTTTGTTTCCTGGCTGAAACTTTTAATTTATCGTACCAGGAACAAATGGACTTCGGCACCGGATATTATGCTAATCGGGTTAACAAATGGGCTAAAATGATACTTTGATTGCCGCAATGAGTCAGAGGAAAAACGCGAAGCTAAGCGGGGACCTTCAGTGGAAAGTTGGCTGGTTGCTTGGGACTTTGTTGATAACACTTGATTGCTATCTCTCCATTAGCTCGAATTTCTTTGCTGAAGCTTGTAGCTTAAGAATGAAGGCACATTTAATTGAGTTTATGTTTTAAACGAAGGAAGCAACTTTTATTTATTTTATTTACATAGTATTCCGTCTCACGACATAACTTGACGAACATAATTCCTAAAATTCACTCGGTTCATAGCAACCGTTCTCCAATTTCTCGGGCACCCCACGTTCGCCAGATCACGCTCCACTTGGTCTAACCACCTCGCTCGTTGCGCCCCCGCTCGTCTTGTTCCTACCGGATTCGTAGCGAACACCTGTTTTGCAGGACAGTCGTCCGGCATTCTCGCAACATGTCCAGCCCAGCGTATCCGGCCAGCTTTCACCACCTTCTGGATACTGGGTTCGCCGTAGAGTCGCGCGAGCTCGTGGTTCATCCTTCGCCTCCACACTCCGTTCTCCTGTACGCCGCCAAAGATGGTTCTTAACACTCGTCGCTCGAATACTCCGAGTGTACGCAGGTCCTCCTCGAGCAATATCCATGTCTCGTGCCCGTAGAGAACAACCGGTCTAATAAGCGTCATATACAGGTTACACTTCGTACGAGGGCAAAGTCTTCTCGACCGCAGTTGCTTGTGGAGTCCATAGTAGGCACGACTTCCGCTGATAATTCGCCTCCGGATCTCACGGCTGGTGTCATTGTCTGCGGTCACCAGTGAGCCGAGATAGACAAAGTCTTCGACTATCTCCAGCTCGTCGCCGTCGATCATGACCTTGTTATTACTGGACAAGCGGGTTCGGTCGGTCTCGGATCCGCAGGCCAGCATGTACTTCGTCTTGGACGTATTAATCATCAACCCAATCCTTCCTGCTTCGCGTTTCAGTTTGCGGTAGATCTCCTCCACCGCCGCAGATGATCTGCCGACTATATCAATGTCATCGGCAAAGCAGATAAGTTGACTGGATCTGTTGAAAATCGTGCCCCGCATTTCGCCCACCGCTCGTCGAATAACACCTTCTAGCGCCACGTTGAACATCATGCAGGATAGACCATCACCTTGTCGAAGCCCCCTGCGCGATTCGAATGAACTCGACAATTCACCCGAAATCCGCACACAGCACTGCGTTCCATCCATCGTCGCCTTGATCAGTCTGATTAGCTTCCCGGAAAAGCCGTTCTCGTCCATGATTTTCCATAGCTCGTTACGGTCGATCGTGTCGTTTGCGGCTTTGAAGTCGATGAATAGATGATGCGTAGGGACTTGGTGTTCACGGCATTTTTGGAGGATTTGCCGTAATGTGAATATCTGGTCCGTCGTAGACCGTCCCTCCATGAAGCCGGCCTGATGACTTCCCACGAATCTGTTTGCTTGTGGCGTGAGGCGGCGGAGTAGGATTCGGGACAACACTTTGTAGGCGGCATTGAGGACAGTGATCGCTCGGTAGTTCTCACAGTCCAATTTGTCGCCCTTCTTGTAGATGGGGCATATTACCCCCTCCTTCCACTCCTCCGGTAGCTGTTCTATGTCCCAGATCCGGACTATCAACCGGTGTAGGCAGTCGGCCAACCTGTCCGGGCCCATTTTGATGAGTTCAGCTGCGATGCCATCCTTCCCAGCCGACTTGTTTCTATTCAGCTGGCGAATGGCTTCCTTAACTTCACTCATCGTTGGGAGTGGCTCCTCTTCGTCGTTGGCTACGCCGGCGATGTACCTTCCCCCACCGTCTTGATCTCCTGCATGTGCGCCGTTCAGGTGTTCATCGAAGTGCTGCTTCCACCTTTTGATCACCTCACGATTGTCCGTCAGGATACCCCCGTCCTTATCCCGGCACATTTCGGCTTGCGGCACGAAGCCTTTGCGGGATGCGTTGAGTTTCTGATAGAACTTTCGTGTTTCTTGGGAACGATGCAGCTGCTCCAGCTCCTCGAGCTCCTCCTCCTCCAGGCGGCGCTTTTTCTCCTGGAAAAGTCGGACTCGCTGCCTCTTCCGCTGTCGGTGATTTTCCACATTTCGACGGGTGCCTCTTTGCACTACTGCCGCCCGCGCGGCATTCTCTTCGTCCATCACCCTCCTACACTCCTCGTCGAACCAGTCGTTCCGTCGAGATCGCTCCACATAACCGATGACGTTCTCCGCAGCACTGTTGATGGCTGTTTTGATGGTATCCCAACAGTCCTCGAGAGGGGCTTCGTCAAGCTCGCCCTCTGCCTGCAGCGCTGCTTCGACCGATTGCGCGTAGTCTGCCGCGACCTCAGGTTGCTTCAGTCGCGCGATATTTAACCGAGGCGGGCGCCGGTTTCGCGTGTTGTTCACTACGGAGAGTTTTGGGCGCATCTTCACCATCACCAGATAATGGTCCGACTCGATGTTGGCGCCCCGACAGGATCTGACGTCGATGATGTCCGAAAAGTGCCGGCTGTCGATCAAAACGTGGTCGATCTGTGATTGCGTTTGGTACGGTGATCTCCAGGTGTACTTGTGTGGGAGGCGGTGCTGAAAAAAGGTACTACGTACGGCCATTCGTTTGGAGGCGGCGAAATCAATAAGTCTGAGGCCGTTTTCGTTGGTCAGCTGGTGCGCGCTGAACCTTCCAATTGTCGGTTTAAATTCCTCCTCCTGGCCGACCTGAGCATTGAAATCCCCGATGACGATCTTGATATCATGTTTTGGGCAACGGTCGTATTCACGCTCCAGCTGCGCGTAGAATTCGTCTTTGTCGTCACCGGTACTTCCGAGGTGAGGGCTGTGCACGTTGATGATGCTGATGTTGAAGAACCGGCCCTTGATTCTCAACCGGCACATTCGTGAGTTGATCGGCCACCACCCGATCACGCGCTTTTGCATTTTGCAGGAAGCAACTATAAAATTATTTACTCCAAAATCAAGAACTTCCTTAAATTACATGCATCAGAAGCTTGATTATATAACTTTATACTTAGAAGTGGACCGATTTCGAGTTCAACTCAAACTTTATGCATAAAAAAAACGGTTTAAAAGTTTGGTCCAAACGTTCATAGCGAAAAATTACGTATTAGTACCTTATAAAATAAATTTTAACAAAAATAGCGCAAATCAACAACAATAAAAAATCATTGTATGTTTAAATGTAATCGAAATTATGTACTGACCAATCTTCAAATCAAAGACTAGAATAAATATTTGTCACATCAACAGATAAATTCATAAAAAAACATGATTGAACATGGTTGAACATATGGCCAACAAAGCGCTTTGACACGTTAGTGATTTCTGTGTGGCGTCGTACACGTTTAGTATTCTGAATTTTTCGATTTTGTGCCAAATAAGCATTATTCACAATTTTAAACATCTTTTTCAAAATTTCCTTATAGATTTAATGAGAAAAAAAACTTTGTTAGTTTCTTTTCTTTTTTGTTTTGATTTTTTTTTTGAATTTTTTTTAGATTTTTTTTTATTCTTTTTTTTTTTGTTAATTGAATTTAATTTTTTTTTGAATTTTTTGATAATTTTTTAATTTTATATTTTTTTAAATTATTCAATTTTTTTTTAATTTTTAAACTGTTTTTTTTTTATTCTTGAGTTTTCAAATAGTTATTATTTTTTTTTCCTGTGATTTCTGATAGTGAATGTATTTTTTTAAACTCTACCATGTTCTGAATGTCTACGTATATCCAGGGAAGAATCTTTTCGTGTTCGCATCTCGATTATGACATTGTTTCCGTAAAGAATACAAGAATGAAATAATCAGAAAGAGCAACTCCTTTGAAAACAAGGAAATCCCTTAAATGTCAGTTACATTTAAAATTTGAAAATTTATACCCCATGAACTTGAATTTTGTTTAAAAAAAAGAAATACGTTGACACTTCCCTAAATATGTAAATTTTTCTCAAATATCAATTTAACTACGCAAGAATTCAGATTGTGTCAAAACAATTGATAAAAAAAAACTCAATTCTTAGTTTTTTCGTTTGTACAAATTCTAAGTGACAAAAAATTATGATCAAGGTTCCAGTTAATTTGTTGTCTTATCGAAACTCACAATCAAAATATTTTTTTAATTCTCGTTTTTTAGCTTTTCTTGCACTTAAGGACCTTTTATACTTTTTGGAAGGCCCAAGATTTGTTGATTCATAAAACATGGTTGAAATCTAAAAATTGAAGAAAACTATAAATCACATGGTTCCGCTTATACGAGAAAGTGTTCCTGAAGTCGTCTAGCAAGTTTGACGGCCGTTTGGCAAAATGGCTGACAAGACAAGGGGAGAAGGCAAGAAAAAATTTAATGAATTTTCTAACTAAAAAATAAAAATAAAAATTCATGCAAGGCTTTTATTTCTCTTGATGTAATATTTTGACTTTTAAAAATTATCCGTTAGGAAGCTCAAAACAAAAACTTGGGTGGATTTTGTTTCTTATTCAAGTGAACTTTAAAAGTATAAAAAATTTAAGTTTAAATGAAGGTTTTTTAATGATTAGAATGTGAAATAAAAGAGGGTTTTTATATGCCCCTGTCATGTTTTTCATTTTTGAGCATAGATGTGTTAAGATTTCTTCAAAAATATGTAAGTTCAAAAATTTTGATATAAATGTTTTTGAATCAAAAATTTTGGCAAAAAATGTTAAATAACGAAACTAAAATTAAAAATAAACGAATTTGAAAATTAACAATACCAGTTATACAGAACTTGTCGTGAAATAACTGGCAACACTGTGGTAAACCAACAAAAACACGTTTTTATCGCAGTCAGAATTTAATTTCAGTTGAGTGAAGAAAGTTACTATTTAATCATTCTACAATATATTGTGGCTCATTGTTGATTTCTATTACAATTTTAAAACGAATCTTAACACATTTAGTCTCAAAAATGTGAAATTTGAATTTCTCAAGAAAAATTATGCTGAAAATAATGTATTTTGTTCGCAAATCTTAAAAAATATTGTTTTCTAGACCCTCTGATTGATTTTATCCCCTGAATAGTGCGTTGGATAGAGGAGAGTCTCTTCTATATCGTGGCAATTTTTCAGAGATGCTTCTTTTTCTTTTTAAAGGTGCAAAAAACACCGTGTCAGCTGTTTGAATATTGAAGACTGACCTTGAGAATGTCTTCTGCATTTTTAAGTTTTTTCTTTCTCTGGACATGTTAAATTTTGATTGGTCAAATTGATATTTTGTTGACAATACTGTTTTTTTTCTAAGAAATGTGATGTCGAAGATAAATAAAAAGCATTTCGGATTATTGTTTTGGTTATAAAATCAAAATCACTGAAGCCAAAAAATTCCTTAAGAGGTTGCATCAAAGATATCTCACTTTGTTGAAGTCGTATTGAAAAACTCTTGATTGATATTAATTCAGATAAATTGAAAGCTCATATTGAAACAATAAAAGTGCTTGGTTTTACAGACCACAGCTGATTTTTTTTAAATAATTTATAACTATATTTTCTAAGGATCAAGGAATTTGGACAGAAAAATTGTCGTTCTGTTCAATTACATTCAATTTCAACCGATAGTGATGAATTAATAATGAAACAGACGAACCAGCCAAAAGCTGAAGGTCTCTCTAATAAAGAAAAAAAAGTAAAGGAACTCATGAGATGACCAATTCTAGTATTAAATCAAAGAATTTCAACATATTTAGGGCCAAATCTGAGGTATATCGACTATCACTTTAAGCTTTTTGTTGCCCTGAACACACCTACTCTGAAATGTTACACTTAATTTAGGGTTACCATACGTACTCTTTTAAGAGTACATGTACTCTTTTTCGATCGAAAAATGGGCGTACTCTTCTTTTTGTGAAATTTTACGAAATGTACTCTTTTTTTATTGAGAGCTATTTAATCAGAAAAATCAACTTGTTTGTTCCAGTATTTGAAGTCTGTATACCACATTTTTTGCAAGAAATACTAAACAAATAGAACTTACAAAAAATTTCATGACCTTACCTAAATATCCCGTATTTATGAAAGCATATTTGAATCGTTATTTACAGTGAGCGCAAAAAGCACCTTTGAGTATGCAATAAACCCCCAAACAGTTATCAAAAAGCACAAAAGCAATATACTCAAATGCTTCGTAGAGCACAAATCTAACATATTGTTTGTTCAAAGGAAATAGACGCGCCTAAAATCTCATTTTGAAACCAACTTTTTATCGGGTTTGGTAGCATAACATCTAATGAAACTTTTACTTCGAATAACCCAAACAGGAATATTCAGTCCCTGACTATTCTCTTTTAGCGTTTTTGGGTCGAGCAAATCCAGGAATTTCTAACCAAAAACCTTGCAAAATCCGGACATTGGATTTTAAATTTTCAGTTAAAAAACCTGGCAATATCCGATCTAATCTGGCCAAAATCCATATTTTTCTCATGAAAATTCAAGTGAAAAAGTAGCAGTATTCAGTTTAAATTTTACATTTTCAAAGAATGTTTGCGCGTGTATTTCGATGAAACAAGCTCAAAAAATCAGCCATTATGTAAATAAAAATCATAGAATTATGCTTGAATTTTGGATAAATCGGAGCATCCGGGCCTCGATATCTGGGAAACCGAGCCGGATTGGCTTTATCTTTTTTTTTTCTTTGAAAAAGCAGGCAATATTGTACGCATAATCTTAGCTATCACTCCAAACAAATTTACAGCATTTGAATTACTTTACATAATTCTGTTTTAATTTGATTTTCTTAACGTTTATCTTACTCTTTTGGATTTTTTTATCATTGTACTCTTTTTATCATTGCGGGATTTGGTAGCCCTAACTTAATTTAAAATAAGATTTTAAGAAATTAAATTCGACACTCACATTATAAATCAAGAATTTGCAATCTGCACATTAAATCCATTTTTAGTTTAAATACGGCTCAGCGAATGAAATCTCTCATATGTAATTCGTGGTTCTTAAGAGCACCTGCAATGGTTCAGGTCTAAATATTGGTTTTAGGTATACCAGTTTTAGCAAAATTTTAAATTTTGGAATCGGCTAAAACACGCGCTCCCCACCGGTGTGATAGCAAATTTAAAACGGCTACACTTTTATTGCAGACACTCAATAATTGAGAAGAAAAAACTCATTTTAATTGAAATTAAATCCAATTTGGCTAAGGACCGTTGACCCTAATGATTAGCACTCATACAGTGCATTCATGCCGTGATAACGAAATATCAACACGGCTAGCGCATCGATAGAACCATTGCGCGCAATAGGGAAGCTTTCTGGAGCTTAACGTACGCCATATTTTGCCCGTCCGGAGTATACGTGTTCACCACATGTAGACTCCGGACCAACCAGATTTCATTGTATAGGTTAAGGTAGTGCCACCTCTATCCCGGTACTACTTCTCCTAAATAATGAAATGTTGCAGGGTAAAGTATGGTGTACGTTAATAAGTTTCCTCGCAAAAAAAAAAATGCTCTTTTGCTCTTTTCAACATCTGTAAATTTTCTTCTCACTTCTCTATCCATCTTTATCAATTTCATAACTACTTTTCACCGATATGCCGAAAAATAAATTTACAAAAACATTTTTCTTTTAAAAATTGACTCATTTTGGGGTGCTGATTCCAAATATTAATTTAGTTTACCAGTTCTTGTTTATAGGTAAAAAGTCATAAAACATATTTGTGCTTTTGTTTGGGCAAACTAAACAGATTGGCAAACATGCTCCTTTCAAGAATTTTTAAGTAAAATTTTCATGATTATCAGTAGTTTATAATGTAGACGGCTTTTTTTAGCCAGAAATTGAAAGGAATTTTTTCTAAGAATCATGTCAGTTTAGTCAATGTTATCGAACAAAATATCATGTTTTACGGTTTTTGTGTTAAAACCGTGAAATATGATATATTGTTCGTGTAAATAGATTATAAATATTGTTAACAACTTTTGACAAAAATCGGTCATAACACTGATATTCAAATTTTTTAAAAAATTTTTAAAGTTTATTGTTGTTTTGCATTAATTTCATAAGGATGCTTCTGTTATTTTCCTTTTCTTATTCATATAACGTCTGTATAACGTTCTTATTCATATAACGTTTGAACTCGAGAAACGCTGACTGGGCTCACTAATTCGTTGAGGCCAAAAGCTATTTATTAAAATATAAAGTCAAGAATAGTGTGACATAAGTTTTTTATACTTGATACGGTTTTTTGTTAACATGTTTTCTCAATTTGTCTTACGTATTGACCGGTTTTGGCGGGAAAAAAACATTCAAATAATTTCTCAAAAAGAAACAATTATTACACCCAATGCTACCCAAACATGTGTCAAAGTAATCATCATTGGCTAAAATTTTCTCACCGTGAAGCCCAAACGTCTAAATCAGTCTGTCGTATACGTCGTATATTTTGAAATCCTGTTCCAAATTTGCCTGAATTTGGAACAAAGGCGTATAACTGTTTGGAATTTTGAAATCGATAACTGTGCTAAAACAGCAATTTACGCCACCGGTGCCGGGCGGACTGTTTTAGCGTGGTCGAAAACCGTGTTTTGCATCTACCGTTGGGACAGCCCGAATGTAATAAAAACATCACAAAAAAATTAAAATAAAGTTAGTTTCCATGTTTTTAAAAAATAAATAATTTATCAGCCCAGTTTTATGAATAAACGCTTACTATTCAGTAAAAAATCTGCCTAGCCACGCAAGCTATCATTGAATTGGAAATGCGAAAGTTGAGCAAACTCTAATCGAATATGTTATCTGGAGCTTTTTTTGTTGTATAAACATATATTCACTTTCACATATATTGTTCGTTCGTGCAACAACGTCCTGGTGGTGTTCGGGACCCAAAACAGCAACATCACGACGGTCCTCCTGCGAGATAGTGGGGTTAGCTGCGGGCCTTGCGAGCCTGTGACTACTAAAAAACATAAGCAACGAATAACGAACAACAAATTTCGGATGGAAATCGGCAAAGACCCACGCGACGAAAAGGGACTAGCGATTGGAAACTTGGAACATGGAACTGCCGATCTCTAAATTTTGTGGGCAGTACCCACGTGCTCTCCAACGAATTGAAGAGCCGCAAATTCGACATCGTAGCGCTGCAGGAGGTATGCTGGAAGGGCTCCACGGTACGAACGTACCCAGATGGTCGTGCCATCTACCAGAGCTGCGGCAACACACACGAGCTTGGAACAGCTTTTATAGTGATGGGAAAGATGCAAAAGCGCGTGATCGGGTGGTGGCCGATCAACTCACGAATGTGCCGGTTGAAAATCAAGGGCCGGTTCTTCAACATCAGCATCATCAACGTGCACAGCCCTCACCTCGGAAGTACCGGTGACGACAAAGACGAATTCTACGCGCAGCTGGAGCGTGAATACGACCGTTGCCCAAAACATGATATCAAGATCGTCATCGGGGATTTCAATGCTCAGGTCGGCCAGGAGGAGAAATTTAAACCGACAATTGGAAGGTTCAGCGCGCACCAGCTGACCAACGAAAACGGCCTCAGACTCATTGATTTCGCCGCCTCCAAACGAATGGCCGTACGTAGTACCTTTTTTCAGCACCGCCTCCCACACAAGTACACCTGGAGATCACCGTACCAAACTCAATCACAGATCGACCACGTTTTGATCGACAGCCTGCACTTCTCAGACATCATCGACGTCAGATCCTGTCGGGGCGCCAACATCGAGTCGGACCATTATCTGGTGATGGTGAAGATGCGCCCAAAACTCTCTGTAGTGAACAACACGCGAAACCGGCGCCCGCCTCGGTTAAATATCGCGCGACTGAAGCAACCTGAGGTCGCGGCAGACTACGCGCAATCGGTCGAAGCAGCGCTGCCGGCAGAGGGCGAGCTTGACGAAGCCCCTCTCGAGGACTGTTGGGATACCATCAAAACAACCATCAACAGTGCTGCGGAGAACGTCATCGGTTATGTGGAGCGATCTCGACGGAACGACTGGTTCGACGAGGAGTGTAGGAGGGTGATGGACGAAGAGAATGCCGCGCGGGCGGCAGTAGTGCAAAGAGGCACCCGTCGAAATGTGGAAAATCACCGACAGCGGAAGAGGCAGCGAGTCCGACTTTTCCAGGAGAAAAAGCGCCGCCTGGAGGAGGAGGAGCTCGAGGAGCTGGAGCAGCTGCATCGTTCCCAAGAAACACGAAAGTTCTATCAGAAACTCAACGCATCCCGCAAAGGCTTCGTGCCGCAAGCCGAAATGTGCCGGGATAAGGACGGGGGTATCCTGACGGACAATCGTGAGGTGATCAAAAGGTGGAAGCAGCACTTCGATGAACACCTGAACGGCGCACATGCAGGAGATCAAGACGGTGGGGGAAGGTACATCGCCGGCGTAGCCAACGACGAAGAGGAGCCACTCCCAACGACGAGTGAAGTTAAGGAAGCCATTCGCCAGCTGAATAGAAACAAGTCGGCTGGGAAGGATGGCATCGCAGCTGAACTCATCAAAATGGGCCCGGACAGGTTGGCCGATTGCCTACACCGGTTGATAATCCGGATCTGGGACATAGAACAGCTACCGGAGGAGTGGAAGGAAGGGGTAATATGCCCCATCTACAAGAAGGGCGACAAATTGGACTGTGAGAACTACCGAGCGATCACTGTCCTCAATGCCGCCTACAAAGTGTTGTCCCGAATCCTACTCCGCCGCCTCACGCCACAAGCAAACAGATTCGTGGGAAGTCATCAGGCCGGCTTCATGGAGGGACGGTCTACGACGGACCAGATATTCACATTACGGCAAATCCTCCAAAAATGCCGTGAACACCTAGTCCCTACGCATCATCTATTCATCGACTTCAAAGCCGCAAACGACACGATCGACCGTAACGAGCTATGAAAAATCATGGACGAGAACGGCTTTTCCGGGAAGCTAATCAGACTGATCAAGGCGACGATGGATGGAACGCAGTGCTGTGTGCGGATTTCGGGTGAATTGTCGAGTTCATTCGAATCGCGCAGGGGGCTTCGACAAGGTGATGGTCTATCCTGCATGATGTTCAACGTGGCGCTAAAAGGTGTTATTCGACGAGCGGTGCCGATATAGTCGGCAGATCATCTGCGGCGGTGGAGGAGATCTACCGCAAACTGAAACGCGAAGCAGGAAGGATTGGGTTGATGATTAATACGTCCAAGACGAAGTACATGCTGGCCTGCGGATCCGAGACCGACCGAACCCGCTTGTCCAGTAATAACAAGATCACGATCGACGGCGACGAGCTGGAGATAGTCGAAGACTTTGTCTATCTCGGCTCACTGGTGACCGCAGACAATGACACCAGCCGTGAGATCCGGAGGCGAATTATCAGCGGAAGTCGTGCCTAGTATGGACTCCACAAGCAACTGCGGTCGAGAAGACTTTGCCCTCGCACGAAGTGTAACCTGTATATGACGCTTATTAGACCGGTTGTTCTCTACGGGCACGAGACATGGATATTGCTCGAGGAGGACCTACGTACACTCGGGGTATTCGAGCGACGAGTGTTAAGAACCATCTTTGGCGGCGTACAGGAGAACGGAGTGTGGAGGCGAAGGGTGAACCACGAGCTCGCGCGACTCTACGGCGAACCCAGTATCCAGAAGGTGGTGAAAGCTGGCCGGATACGCTGGGCGGGACATGTTGCGAGAATGCCGGACGACTGTCCTGCAAAACAGGCGTTCGCTACGAATCCGGTAGGAACAAGACGAGCGGGGGCGCAACGAGCGAGGTGGTTAGACCAAGTGGAGCGTGATCTGGCGAACGTGGGGTGCCCGAGAAATTGGAGAACGGTTGCCATGGACCGAGTGAATTTTAGGAATTATGTTCGTCAAGTTATGTCGTGAGACGGAATACTATGTAAATAAAAAAATAATATTGTTCGTGAGGTGATGTCGTGAGACGGAACACCATTTGAATAAATAAAATAATATATTCACAGCATTTCCAGTTCATTGATTTAAGGTGGATATGCAAAGTAAATCAAGCTAAGCAAAGCTAAGCTTCAGAAAAATTGCGCGAAGTTTAAATGATGGTATGATTTATTTAGAAGCATTATCATCACATACTAAATTTTTGTTCAACACCGGTATACTACTATGAAGTGGTAGATACAGATAGTGTTGCATCTACCACCACACATTAGTAAACCAAGCGTGGTCAATATAGATTTTTTGAAATTTGAGGTAGATTCCAGTTATAAAATATAGTAGGGTAAAGTTGCCAGAATTTTTTCAGCACGTATCCTGGCAAAATACGGGCATTGTTTTTAAAATAGATTATCAAAGATCCGGGCAATATCCGGGAAAATTTGGTCAAAATCTCAACAAAAATAAAAAAAAAATCATCGAAACTCAACAGCAGATTTAAAATCGTTGTGAAGGTTGTAAAACTTGCTCAAAAAAATTTGTAGAGGGATCAAGAGGATCCTGGAAACATGTTAGCATTTCATTTGGCTTAAGCTGAGAAATCAGAAACTTAAAACTTAAAACTTTTTATACTGATATGTTAAATTTTTTATTACGACTGTGTATGATTTTGATAAAGCTCATGCGGAAAAAAATAAGAGCTTAAAAAAGGTTTTTCGGGGACTTTTACTAAAATTGAAAAAATAAATCGATTTTTCAGCTTGGCTAAAAATAATTAATTAAACAAAATTACTTTTTGCTGGATGTGTTTATATCCACTGGTAATCACAGCTTTTGAATTGAAAGTTTTAAAGTTGATGGGGCATGATATTGATTATTGATATTTTTAATTATTCGAAAACATGCGTTTTCCACCTTATCCAGGAAAAGGGGTAGCTTGCAACTAATTTGGTCTTAAATGAGAAATTCTATTTACGAAAACCTTTCAATATTTATCCATTAATGTGCAATGAGGGCCATAAGTTATGACTGATTTCAAGATTATTTTTATTTGTCCAAAAATTTATTTTCTTTTTTTCTGATGTACATTTAGCGGTAAACAATATTGAGCAAAAATTCTACTGTTTCTGTACTTGAAAACCTCAAAACAAAAATTACGACGGGTGTAATTTTAATGTTTTCAAACGATCATTCATACGTGTCGATACGACAGGAAAAAAAATCGCGAGGCATTATATTTTGTTGTATTTCCTCCAGATAGGAAACTAAGTTATAAAAGTATTCATTCAATCGAATGCAAAAGTTTCCTGAAAAAGTATCCAAACTAAATACTATAAAGTTTGTGCGCGATATCATTAGGCCAAGCCGTCATGTTACCACAAATCGGACTCTACTCTAATTACGAACTTCCTTGGAGGTGGATTTATCGGTATAAGATACTATGCCGGACCGGCATAAACAAGCTTTCTAATAACTTAGCATCCCAGCGTAACCGCATTGCGTATGCAAACCGACATTAGAAAAAAAAATCTTCGTTCCCAATCGACGGCAAAAAAACACCAGCCAAGATAAGCTGTGCGTGTGTATGTAAACCGGTCGACAATAGAAAACAGTTCTAGTTTCCCATTCCCACCCCATTCCCCTTCCATTCTCATCCATTTCCCATCAAAGACAAAGGAGAATGAAAAAGCCGACCAAACGACAGACGACCAATGCACACGCTCGTTTTTATTTAACCATTTATGGTTAAAAAATAACCATATTTGACCTTTTCCGCGTTATGTTTCTTATAATTTCTCAAAGAGTAGTCAGAAAAATTAAAAGTTTCTTAATAGTTTTTAATTATTTAAAAACACGCGTTTCCCACCTTATCCAAGAAAAGGGGGTAGCTCGCAACTGATTTTGAACCAATCGAATGACTTAGAAGGGGAGAAGTTCAAATTTGGTAATTTTTCAACCATGCGAAATTTAAGCAGAGAAGCTGAAAGCCGAAATTAAAAAGAAGCTGCTATACGTTATCCAAAATAATGGGATTTTCATAATAATTGCGGGAACCGAGAAGTTTTCGGAGATAACAAATAATAAATCCCAAAATTCTTCCTGTTGAAGAGCGATCTGTGCATTTTTCTTTATTTTGAGAGCAAACCAATCGAAAGGGACCGGATATTTACCGGTCACTGGTTTTAAGATTTTTTCTATGTTAATTTGCAGTCTGATTTTTCCGAGCAATAATCATGGAACATCGCCAGCAGTTTACCGGCCAGAATCAGGGTGAAATTTTTCGATATAGACGATGGAAGCTTTGAAAACAGTTCGTTCAAATAAGCACATTTTTTTGTTTAGGCTGCTTTTCGTCGCTTGTGCCCGTTTTATCTCCACCTCTTGTCTGGAATTTTTACATTGAGAAAAAAATGTGTTACATAATATGATCAATATATTGAGAAAAAAATATATAATATGATTTAGTGCTGATAGATCTTGGATGGAAAGATTCATAAAACTCACCCGGCAGCATGAAGCAATTTTTCGGGGTACACAGCTAAACGAACATACATCCGATCGCACTACGCATAACATTCAGATTATTGGGTTCGCCAAACCGTTCCAATTGTGTCTTGTTGACACGGTTGCGGAGAACTTATTCCTCAGAACCGCTACCGATACCGATTTGATTCTGGCCAACAGTTAAACGGCTACCAGTGTCATTTTCTTCCTTGGTAGCTCCAATGATTTCCATCAACGTTAGGAAATACTCGGTGCTTCTTTGGCCACCCCCATTTACCCTGATTTTAGTTTTGCCGGATTCTGAAAAACAATTTGTTTTTAAATCGAAGGTCGTTAATTAATTATATTATTAATAATACAAGCAATTACCGTATGCGTTTTTGGATCCTCTAAATTATTTTCCTCCACGATTACTAATTCACCTAACTGCTTGTTGATCTCACGATTTGATGAAGAAATTCAATGCAAAAGAAAATAATGTGTGGCTGCAAGACTGATGAAATGGGAAAGATGATTTAAAAGACAAATTTTCACTTTGAGGTTAAATTTTCAACCTTTTTCTGGTTAGTATGGGAAAACTGAACAAATGGTTGAAATTCTACTGTGATAAATTTAAACAATAACCATATTGGCATTTCTGAAGGAAAAGTAAAAAATGGCTATTTTTAAACCATAAATGGTTAAATGAAAACGAGCGTGCAGTGTGTTTTTTAGTAATCGGCTATGGTGGAAGGACAATGACAATAAACTTTCGTTTTCTAACCGACTCTAAAGGTGCACTGGGTAAGATATCGGACTAGCAAGCCGAGAAGAGATGTTGCAGTAGATTGAGTCAATTTGTGCTCATTTAGAATTTCTCAAACCCAGGAGCCTTTTAGCTTCATTTTGGTTCAAAACTCATCCATGATGGCAAAAATTTTAAGTAAATTTTATATGAGAAAATTAGAACTTTTAGGTTTGTATGGGAAAATTGAATATTTTGTACTGAAAAATCATCATCTGTGGAACCGATCCTGCTTATGGTTTTTGTGCCAATTTATGAATTCTTTAAAAGGAAATTTTCTGCTGAACAACCTTGTCGAAGACCGTAACTTCGTATCTAATTAGGTAGAAAAGTTATTAGCTGTTCAACAGGAGTATGTCTTTTGGCATTGAAAAACAATAAATTCAATTGACATCTTTGCTGGGTGCCTAGCGTTGTATTGCATGACTGCTTGCAATACTTTTCATGCAATACTTCGCGGGGCACAAGCAGTGATGTCAATTGAATTTATTGAATATCAATGCCAAAAGAAATAACTCTGTTAAACAGCTAATAACTTTTTTGCCTAATATGATACAAAGTTACGGTCTTCGACAAAGTTGATCAGCGGATTTTTTTTTTATAAGTTGGCACAAAAACCATAAGCAAGCTCGGTTCCACAAGAAACAAAAATGATGATGATTTTTCAGTAAAAAATATTCAATATTCCCATACAAACCTAAAAGTTAAAAATTACTCATGTAAACGTTAGTTAAAAATTCTGCAAACAATCATGGATGAGTTTTGAACTTTAGGTATGAGTCTTATGTTGGATTCTCACTACATTTTTTTTCTTGATAAATTATCCAATAGGATGAAAATCCCATAAAATGTTTTGTTTGACTTGAATGTTATGCTTAATTTTTCTGGGCAGCTCGAGTTTTTATGCCAGCAGTGCTTTTTCAATAATATCATCTTTGCACAGTACACTTTTCAACGCATTTTCGGCACATAGATTTGCTAAATAGGCATTTGATTTTTGCAACCTCTTCTATGGGTGTAGGTAATGTTTTTTCGACAACATAAAACGTTAAATTTTGCCCAATTGTTGCTCGATTTAAAAAAAATATATGACAATCAATCAAAAATTTAAAACGGCTGGCCTTTGATGTGAGAAACATTGTTATTAGGATTTTATAATCATTAGATGACAACGAAATTACATTTTAAAAATTTAAAAACCGAATCAGTCCTGATGTATACAAATGTTGCATCTAATCCCGCTGTTGCATGATGTCCAGTTTGACGTGCGCCGTTTCCACGATTTTAAAATTCAAAGAAAACTTACAATGTTGACGTCATGGAAAGAATTTATTATGGATAAATAAATATAACTAAGGGTATCGCTACATTTAAGAAACTCTCAAAATCTCTAAACCAATTATAACAGGAAACAGACCGAAAAAGAAACGGTTCACTCCTCGAATTCGGGTAACTATATGCAAACAGACTGCGCCAACACGTGTCCTTGGCGTATATACTCCTTTTGACATCTGGCATATGTAGAGCAAACTTCAAAAATCTATCCCCGGGTGCCAGAGCTGAGCTGAGCCAAGCTTACCGAAAGGCATATGCCAGGTTGTTGGTTTTATCTCTAGTTTCCTTTTCGAAGGCTGCGGCTCAAAGATTTCGCCAGATGTAAGCACGTATCATATTTCCGGACCCCTATAAGTTCGTCATCCGGTAAAGCTGAAACGAAAAAGAGAGGAAAAAACACCGCGTTTGAGATGATGAGGATGTTTTCGGTAAAAGCGAAAAAAAATTGGCACAAAGCAAACTTTAAAGACCCACAAGTTCGTCGGTTTGTCGCCTTTCGATGATCCTTGCGTTTTTTACCGTTCCACAAAAACCCGACGACGCGACGGGTCAAAAGACAAAGCAAATCCCGAAATGAAATTCGAGGCCAAACTCGAAGCGAAGTCAGAGATCGGTAATCCAATTTTATGCAATTTCCTGTAGTCGTTCGGTTTTCTCTATGGGCGCGTAAAAGTCATCGTTGTTCGCAATGTTTGAGGGGTTATGTTTCAGAAATTCTGTAAATCCATGCAGATCGTAATCGGATGATGCTTCTAAGCAGTGGCGCCTGGTGTAAAATTAAATTTAATGAATCTTTTTTATACATTTTTTTGAAAAAATAAACTACAATTTTGTGTAGAATTGAATTTCTAGAGAATTTGTAAATTCTAATTTTTTTTGAGACCATCTTTTATGCCGCCTCTGCCTGTTTACAGTACTTCAGCATCCTCGAAAAGCGGAACCACCAAACTCGGCCATGTTTCTTTCACCATGGATGGGTCATAAAACCCCCTTCAAAACCGATTGGTTTCGTGAACGGCTTCATGTGTATGCCAGAGGTCCTGCGGCCCGATTGACGACCCGCAAGAATGGCCTGTGGCACCGACTTGCAAGGAGCTCCAAGGCATCGTAAAAGTTGCGGTTTCTCTTTCGAGAGCCAGATTTTCTTCCCGTGTGCGCCACGCTACATGTTGAATGAAATCAACAAAGGAAGTTGTGGAAGGCTTTAAAACCTGATCTCGGACCAATGCCGAAACATGCGGCGGAATGTTGGATTTCGGTGCGGCGAAAATCTAACCAACAAAACCGCAGCTTCCAGGTTCAATTTTGCGTTACGGCACTTTGCACCCGAGCAGGAAGCTTTTTTTGCCTCTCTTGGCTCCTTCTTTATTGAAACCCGTTCCCCGGCAGTTTCTAAAAACCACCAAAGGATATTATGTTTCTTCTGAAAAGGAAATTCGAACGGATGCGCTCGTCTCGATAGACTAGAATAGTGAAGTGTGGGAGGCCTGTCTGACGTTTGCTGGAAGTGCGCGATGATGTGGTCGGTAATTCTGCTGTTGGTGACCTGTTTAAAATTCATTCACCATCAAGATTCGCAAGGACGTCAGCCAGGAGATGCCGTGCCATAATAAAATCCCCGGATCTTATTGTCGGTTGACATCGACCGGGCTTTGTGGAGTGGAAAATTTAACCTCGAGACTATTCACAGGTCGTCAAAATTTGAAAAGCCGAAACACTTGAAATCGTGACACTGTAAGAGAGTTTTACGAGAGAGGGCTATCGCTTATCGGAAGCATTTGTGCAAGGAGGCGCAACTTTTTACGGGGATGTTGTAATAAATTTTTCATGGCATTAGAAATCATAAAGAGCTTAATCTTTGGATCAACGAACAAATTTTTAATTTTATACGTTGAAGGGTCCATAAAACTTTTAGCTCAAAACATTTGTGGTATCTTCTTGTGCCCATTCTTATCCCGAATATTTTATAGTTCCATGAAAATTTTACCTGTCATTAATTGACGTTAGAGTAAACATTCATGAATTCATATGTAACATTATGCTTCAATGTGCGCTGCTTTGTTGTTCTGATAAGTGGTGTTAAAATGACGTTATTTTTTAAATTGTTTCTTATTGTATTGAAATCCTCGTAAAGCTACGATATGGATTCATTATGGACTAATCATGTTTTGCGGACTTAAAACGAACATAAATATTCCATAAAATGATTCATTCTTTAAAGCTGAATTTTCATCAAACTAGTTCATTCTAGTGAGTGTAGAAGTTCCAAGACTTAGGGAAAAAATGTACGGCACCATTTAAGCATTCACGCTTTTTTAAGGCGCTAACAATCATGTAATAATCCAATTCTTCACGACAATTCATGGATCTCATTTACATCTTACTAAAAAGAAAGAAATGAAAGCAACTTGATTTTAATGATATTTTTGTAAAAAAAAACTGAAACAGCTACAGTGAGCGAAATAAGAATAGCACCACTATGTGTTTTGCTTGTTAAAATATGAATGATTGAAAATAACGGAAAATTTTTTTTCACAATTTGTTCTGAATTGCTTAATGGATAAATCAAGCATAAGTTTACTTTTTTTTGACGTATCAATTGGCGTTGAGGACCAAAAATGTGATAAAAGGGTGCGAAATAAGAATAGCACCACTTGAGTTTTTCAAGCAAAACAAGATAATTTTTGAAAATTTACTGTGTAAAAGTGAATAATAATGCTTCAACGAATTATTTGAATAGATAACTGCATTTTAAAAAGTTTTTTTCAGAATTCCAAAGGTTTTCAAAGGTTTTAAAAAGGGGTTTTAAGAGATGCTCCTCTAGCGTTAAGGAATTCGATATTTGAGCTGTAATTCTTTACCAAACTACTTACTTTCTTCATTAAAATGACGTGAAATGATGAAACAAACATTTGGGATTAATTTTGAATCAGAAAAAATTGGTTGGAAATCAAAAACTTTGATTTTGTTCAGTAAACCACACTTTTTCCAGTTTCAAGTCGTAGATGGCAGCACTATCTTGCAGTTAAAACCAAATTTAGTCTTAATATTGATTTTCCAGGTTTATTTAGGCCCATATTCATCATTTTGAGGTATTTTTCCATCACAGTTTTGTGGAAGTTCACGCTGCAGGAAGCTTTTCCGGATCACCAGCACAAGAATGTACAACCGCCAAAATTCCTGCTCATCTCAACTTCCGATTCAATTGCAAATCATATCATTAATACTGCTAGCCGTCTGGTCCATCAAGCTCCATCGTAACGCATAACTTTATTCTGATAATCGGTCCAAAAAATTCACTTTTAGTGACCTCGATGCAATTTTATTTTTTTTTGATTTAGTGATCTTAGAAATTCCAAAGCGTTCACACGGTACATGTATTTATTTCTTGACCAAAATCATCCAGCACTCCCTAATTAATCCCAGATATTCGAGAATGGGCATGAATTTGGTTAATAGTGCTGCCATCTATGATTTAAAACTAGAGAAATAGTGTTTGACTTTTAAAAAACATTAGTATTTTGGAATTCCAACCTGCTTTTTGGATTCAAACTCAGCCTCAAAACTATGTTTCATCATTTTGCATCAAACTTATGAATGTTAATGAAGAAATCAAGCAATTTGATAAAGTTTTATAGCTCAAATATCAAATTCAAAAATTCTTAAAATCCCCTTTTAATACCCTTGAAAACCTTTGGAATTCTGGAAAACTCCTAAAAGGCAGTTATCTATTCAAATAATTCGTAGAAGCATTATTATTCACTTTTACACAGTAAATTTTTAAAAATAATCTTGTTTTTCTTGAAAAACTCAAGTGGTGCTATTCTTATTTCGCATCCCTTTTTCACATTTTTGGTCCTCAACGCCAATTGCTACGTCAAAAAAAAGTAAACTTATGCTTGATTTATCCGTTAAGCAATTCAGAACAAACTGTGGAAAAAATTTTCAGTTATTTTCAATCATTCATATTTTAACAAGCAAAACACATAGTGGTGCTATTCTTATTTCGCTCACTGTATAAAACACACCGTGGGGTAGAACGCAAAAGCTAGTGGACAGAAAGAACGCACCGGGGATTTCAAATATGAAATAATTTGAAACCAGCTGATCCCGTACGAACTTCGATTCGCATGCAATTTAAAAAATGCGATGATGTTTTTCAAACCAAGTTGAAAATTCCTTACACTGAAAAAAATACCTTTTCAGTAAGAGTATTCTTATTAAAAAGTTTGAAAACCACCCCCCATTGACAACGTACCTGTTTTTTCCAAAAACTCGTTCTTCAATTGGTACGTTTAGCCGTAAAATTTCCCAAAAATGTCACGAAAACTGTTGCTGGTTCATGAAAATTATCTTTTTTAGTTGCATAATTATTCGAAAATGAATACTCAAAATTCCTGTGTAAATAACTGTGCTGAAATTTTCCTCATCGATACGTTAACTTTTAATTTAACGTTCCTCTTACTCGTGTGCTGATTTTTATCATCCATATAATTGCCCGTCTCTTGAAACCCGGATGTAGAATTTCCAATTCCAAACCGATTCTATTATAACGCCAATATCTAAAATCCATAAACAAAAATGGACGACCCTTTTTGCAGACTCTTTACATCAAATTAGAAACCTGAAATCGATAGCCCGTCCTTTAAACTTTCCGTGTCTAAATCTAATAAATAATAACGTCAAAACGCAAAAAACAGTGATAAGGTTATACGTACGACTACTTTTGCCGACCCCTGTTGAAATTCTGGAAACCTCTTAAATTGCAGTTATCTTTTCAAATAATTCGTAGAAGTATTATTATTCACTTTTACACAGTAAATTTTTAAAAATAATCTTGTTTTTGTTGAAAAACTCAAGTGGTACTATTCTTATTTCGCACCCCTTTTTTCACATTTTTGGTCCTCAGAGCCAATTGAAACGTCCAAAAAAAGTAAACTTATGCTTGATCTAGCCGTTATAGTTCAGGACTAACTAAGCTAAGCTATAGAATTCAGAAGAAACTGTAGAAAATTTTTTTCGTGATTTTCAATCATTCATATTAAGCAAAACACATAGTGGTACTATTCTTATTTCGCTCACTGTATATACAAGCTGATCCCGCACGCACTTCGTTTCGCTTTCAATCGTTAATACGTCAAGATGAATTCAGAATATTGAATCCGATGCATTTTTTTGACAAAAGTGTGTAAAACATTCAACAGTATTTAAAGTCGCTCCTTTTTTTGTCCTTTAACTTGAAATTCGAATTAAGAGGTTTTGACTTTTAAATAAAATACATATGAGAGTGTTTTCTTCTCGATCGGTTGAAAAATCACGACATTATGATAGAAACATATACTATTTGTTCATAGCCCTAACTCCTTTGCTTGAAATTCACACTGAAATTGAATACAAAGTATAAATTGACTGCATCCCATACAATAATTGTACAAAACACTAAACTTTAAATGTGCACGACCTTTTTTACCATCCAATGGCCCAAAATTTGATAATTGAAAAAAGTTTTACGTTGCTCAAAACTCCCTTGTGTGATGTTTTCTATTCAAATCATATGTATAATAATATTAGTAAATTGGAAACAGTGAATAGTTAATATAGACGACCACTTTTGCCGACCCGTGACTCGGAACTTCCTTTCTGGAATCAATTGCTCTTATCTCATAACCGCCATCGGCAGATTTTCAGGACAATATCGCAAAAACAGTGAAAAAGTTTTATGGATTACCCCTTTTTTGGACCACGATCCAAAACATGACACCTGAAATCAATTACCTTTACTGTAAAACTCCCATGTGCCAATTTTCATTACAATCCTATGCACAATAAAGACAATATCGCAAAACAGCGAAGAGATAATATGGACGACCTCTTTTGCCTACTCCTGGCCTAAACTTTGAAGCCTAAGAGCAATAGAGCGTCCCTTAAAACTCGTATGTGGAAATTTCCATCTCAATTCAATGTGGAATAATCTCAATATCGTATAAACATTAAATAGTTGATATGGACGACGGACGACCTTTTTTGGCCGACCCCTGATCGTAAATTTGAAACCTGGAATTGATTGCTCGTCACTTAAAATACTCATGAAGTAATTTTCATCGTATTTCGATGTACAATAACTCCAATATCGCAAAAACATTAAACAATTTATATAGACGACCCCTTTGACCGGCCCCCTGAACCCAGATTTCGTACCTGGAATAAATTGCTCGTCACTCAAAACTCTTATGTGGAAATTTGCTTCTCAATCCAATGTATAATAACGCCAATATCGCAAAAACATTGAACAGTTGATATGGAAGACCCCTTTGGTCGACCCTTGATCCCTAATTCGCCATGCCAAATTTCAGCTCTCTAGCTCTTAAGACGGCTGAACCTATAAACATACACACAAACAAACCCAAAAATTTTGCTTTTTATGTATAGCTTCAGCTGGAATTTCGAGTTGCAATACGAACATGATTTCATCTTATTTAAAGAAGCTTGATATCTAAACATCATATTCAAGAACTGAAATTTTAACTTTGTTTTATATAAGCTTATGAGTTCGATTATAGTCGTTTTAACATCTTTATGTCATTCGCGACTTTATCAACGATGCAGTTGGCGGACAGTCATTACAAAATTTATCCGGTACAGCTGTGATCGATGTTTGCTCTTGGGTTAGAACTCACGGCCATCGGCTCAGGAAACAACTGACTTACCAACTGAGCAATATCACTAACCCTGCTTCATGAATTTTTAAACTATGCTAAAATCACTGGGTTTTTTTTTTAAATTTTGGTTTTGTTTTGAAGCGACCCGCCACACTCCCATACACAAAAATGCTCAATTAAGCCCCCTGGTAATGGATGCTCCTGTTCTCAGCATGCCTGACAGCAAAAGGAATTGAAGGTTTTCTACCGTCTCCCTCTTCCGAAGTTGGAAGGGCTCACCAACTACCATAAAAACATTTTTTGTATCTAAGAAAACTTCACATTTAGCATTTAACTACCCTTCCCCCCCTCTTTCCCCCTCAGATCCTCCTTGCTTGGAGGAAGTAGGCGTTACTAATATTCATACCCACTTTTTCGTTACCAAAAAACTCTCATATCAAATTTGGTTCCTTTGGCTGATAAGTTCTTAAGCTATGCAACAAAATTACATGGAACCCCCTCCGTCCCACCCCCTCTCTTCACACTGCAGGGTGGAAGGGTTTATAAAAATCATAGAAAAATATTTCTTATCCAAATACTATTCCATGCCAAATTTCATTCCATTTGCTTGATTAGTTCTCATTATATGACGTAAATCGTAAAGGAGCCCTCTCCCCTTTCCTATCTCACCACTACTGGTAAGAAGGAGTGGTACCGAATATCAATAGAAATCTTTTCCGTACTCAAATACCCTTCCATGCCAAATTTGGTTCCATTTGCTCCAATAGTTCTCGAGTTATGCGATAAAAATTGTATGAGTGCACCACTCTTTCCTTCCTATGCTATCTTGAGTGAGGAGTCTTAGAAAATCATTGAAATATTTATTGTATAAAATACCTATAATAACCTATGCCACATTAGGTTTCATTTGCCTGAATAGTTTTCGAGTTATGTTATCGTATCCAAATACACTTCCATGCCAATTTTGGTTTCATTTGCTCGAGTTGTTCTCCTGAAATATATAAAAATATATGGAGGGCCTCTTTCCACCTTTTTCTCGATTGGATGGAGGGAGGGGTCTAAAATAAGTATTAAATCGTATCTCGTACCCAAATTCCCTCCCATGCCAAATTTGGTTATTTTTGCTCTATAAGTTCTCCATTTATGCACAATATTGTGAAAGAGCCGCCCTTGTCTTTTCCTATCTCTCCTGTGGAAGGAGGGTGGGTACCAAATGTTCACTGAAACATTTATACCCTTATACCCTCGCATGACAAATTTGTTTTTGAGTTTTGTAAAAATTGTAAGGGAGTCCCCCTCCCCCCTTCCTTTTTCCCTCTGGGAAAACAGAGGGGTCTAAAATAATCATAGAATCATTTATCGTAGCCGAGTACCGTCGCATGCCAAATTTGGTACCATTTGCTTGATCGGTTCTCGAGTTATGCATTTGTCTTTTGTGTGACCCCCTTCCCCATCTCTGCAAGGTAGAGGGATCTCAAACCACGTGTTTTTAAGAAATTCACGTTGATAAAGGACATGGTAAAAATATTTTTGCACAATCACCTCGAAAATTTAGCATAGCCGACTTGAAAACTCATGAATTGTTGATTTTTCTGATATTGTTTAGCCCAAATAGATAATAAGTATAAGGAGACTCGCTAGATCGATCAAACGGATAGTTTATAAAATACACGAATTTATAACTGCCCGAATTCTAAATGATCATAGCCTCAATAATGTGTTTTTTTTTGTTCCATACTTAGAAAATAGCTATTTTAATGCATTTGACTTTAGAAAAAACCATGAATTAAATATTTAAATAACAATTTCCAAACACCTTTTCAATTCTGTATTCTAATGATGATGCGAACTGATAAACAAGAATCCTAAACTGGAAACATAATGCAAAATATCAAAACAGAAAAAAAAAATTGATAATTGGGGACCAGATCCCTGAAATGAGTTTCAGTTATTAAAAATTAGAGAATTTTGGAAATCTGTAGCAGAACTCTGAACCTCGGATTAGTTTTCGAGTGGCATATTGGTAAAGATTGCTTATCTTGAATAACCTTACTAAATCATCAAAATTACATCGGAAATATAAAAAATTGAGTGTAGAAAAGAACACCTTGCTTGCTTTTCTGGACCTTAATGGGGTGGGTTTAACCCCCAAACCTCCTTCGTTTACGGCCATGGGATAGTACACTAGCGTGTGCCATTTTGCTACTTTTTTTAAATTTCAAAAACCCTGTAGTCTAAAAAGTTTACTTTTTAATCAAACCGAAGGACAGAATTTATGCAGATTTTTAAAATAGGATTTTGGTACCCGCGTTTTGATTTGATATTTAGTAAAAAATACCCGAATTTATTTTTTTTTTAAATTGCGACCCAGAGATGGGTCTTGACTCAAACATTCAGTCAGCGAAACTTTTTTTTTGTAGGGAACCCGAAAATATTTTCGAAGAATGTAATTTATTTGTTTTTTTTTTTCAGAACATTCAGAACAACGACATTCAAATGAAATTCCAATTTATGGAACTTACTAAAAAATTCTCTGGCTACAACTTTGCCCAAAACGGCAAAGTCGTAGGGGTAGCGAAAAAACAGTTATGAAGCCCCCTTCGTGAAAAAAAACAAGCAACACTGACAGTTTTTCCGTCCAATTTTCAGAAGTATTATTTTAACATGAGAGTGAATTTACAAAAATCGTACAAATTAAATTTTGAATAAAGTTTAGGCATTTCCAATGGTGCAGTTTGCAGCAATCGAACAAATCTATGCCTTTTTTCAAAAGGTAAACTTTGTCTGAAGCCTCCGACACCATCTAAAGCACGCACTCGATTTCTTGGCTACGACATGGCCAATTTGGTACTTCCATTTGGCTGACTTTGAATTTTTCGGTTTCATCAGATGTTAATGAACAAGTAAGTGGTGGCTTATAAACGTAATTACACCAATCGATCATACTTTCCAAAGTGTTAGACGCCTCAATGATCATTGTCTTAGTCTGACAAAATTATCGCCTTGGGACATTTCATTTTCTTTGCTCACACTTTTTTTCACAAATGATAGAAAATCTAATGAAGATCATTTCATCAGAACATTTCAAAATAAAGGATTGTTTTTGTTAAAATATTTTTTTTTTTTTTTGTTTCGATTATAGTCGTTTTACCATCTTTATGGCATTCGCGACTTTATCAACGTTACAGTTGGCGGATCGTTATTGAGAAACTATCCGGTACAACTGTGTTCGATGTTTACTCTTGGGCTCGAACTCACGGACATCGGCTCAGGAGACAACAGACTTGCCAACTGAGCTATATCATAAGCCCAAATTGTTAAAATAATGTTTCTGAAAATTGGACGGAAAATCTATCAGTGTTGCTAGTTTCTTTTCAAAAAATGGAAAAAGGATGTTTTGTTTGGAGCGTTAGGTATAACTATTTTCTCGCCACTCCTATCGCTTTGCCGTCTTCGGGAAAGTTCTAGAAAGAGAATTTTCCAGTAAGCTCCATATATTGGAATTTCATTTGCAAAGCGTGAGCACAAAATAAAGAAAAATCAAAAAAGTGATTCTTCGAACAAATTTTCGCAATTTTTCATAAAAAAATTGAAATCTAAACTCGGGTACCTAAATCTCATTTAAAAAATCTGCCAAAAATTATGTCGTTCTTTTTGACCAAAAAGGAAACTTTTTAGACTAAAAGGCCTTTGCAATTCGAAAAAGTTTGCAAAACGACTCACTTTACTTTACACACTTATCCAAAGGATATTTTGTATTCAAGTTATTGAGAAAACATACTCATATTTTTGCTGGTAACTTACGGAGTTGTCAAACTTTAAACGTGATTTTCTCGAAACAGCGATGTTGGCACATTCACCCTTTACTAAACCCGATAACTTATTGTTTACTTTAAAAAAATACGGAGTGACAATAAAGTTCCTGTGCTTTAACAAAAATGCTTCAAAACCTGTTTAAAAATTGATCAAATCTGATCACTTGAGTAACAAGTAACATTCTTCGAAACCTTGCCAACAACATCAAACGAAAGAATTAAGATTGGTTCGAATTTCCTCCCACAACATCAATACATTCCTTCAGTCAGTTGCAAATTACTCCAGCAGTGCTTGTTGGAAGTTTTTTTCTTCTGAAAATGTCAGTGCCTTTTTTGGGTCAATCTCCAGTACTGCATCGTTATGCTGAGAGTTTTTCCTTCAAGATTGACCACACGGAATGTTCCTTCAAGTATAGGCCTGAGAGTTTGGCAGGGAAGGATCTCAAATATGATTGTCAGTAAACATTCAGCTACAATAATTTATTTTGACGTTATCAATTTTTTTTAACATGCTTCGGGAAAAAGGCTGTAATTATTTATTAAGTGCTCGGAAAGAATTAAACTTAGTACATAAGTAAACTGAAATTAGAAGTTATATGCTGCACTTAAGGAAATATTTTTTAATTTTTTTTCAAATGGCTACAAAAAGTGATTAAAGTGGTGTGAAACCCATACTTTTTAACTAATCAACCGTCAAAGCTGTTTCGGCACAGTAGAATTTTAAAAATTGAAATGGAAAGAAGACGTAATTTGTCTCATTTTGGCATCTTTAGATTTATAAAATACAACAAAACATAGAATTTTTGACGACTGTTCAAAGGTAAATATTCTTCAAAATTTTTACCAATGCTCATTTTCTAAGACTATTCTAGCATCCAAATTCGACTTTGCACTGGATTTTGAGTAAATTAACGCAAGGTTTAGGCAATAAACTATAAGCATAAGAAAGGCAATTTCATACCGGTTCTAGTGATGTAATTCTATTGGCAGTACAATGCTTTACAAAAATATGTACATTCAAGTTTTAATTTAATGATTCAAATCATTTATGCCTCCTACAAAAAATTTTATGAAATTAATATGTCAAATTTGGTTGAATATTAAAAAAGTGTATCATATTGAATAAATGAAGAATAGAAAAATAACATGTGGGCTTTGGCGTTTCAATTTAATCATTTGAACTGGTTCCAAATAATCGCTATTAAACTTTAAAAATGAATTAAACAATTGATTTAAAATTTGATTTTGTGATTTAAAATATAAAAAAAAATACATATAGAAATATAAAAAATCACATATTTAATAAAAAAAAAAACTACAACTTTTCTTCATTAAGCAAAATAGGTGTTTTCATACAAAAAAGTGTAGTTTCAGTCGTACAAAATTCTGATAGTTTCACCGATTTTCCCGCTAATTTTAGATGAAAATAGTTCCATTTATTATCTAAAACAATCACACAAAAAGAGGTGTTGCGATAATGTGCGCTTTTCGGCAGACCCCTCGGCCGTGAATTTTATACTAAAATATACTTCTTGTAAAACTAAACAATGTTGTCGAAGACACCAAATGTCTATCATTTCATCCCTGGGCGCTATTAATTTAGTACAGCTAGATTGATGTTTATGCATCACTGTGTAATGGTCTCCATTGGCAAAAGCTGTTCTATCGCTTTAATTTAAGTTACCCTTTTTTACAAAATAATCAAAAAACATTATATGCAGTATTTTTAAGAATTATCCAGATGATAAAAGCATAGATTTTTAGTCATTTCTCGAATAATTCGTCAGTTATTGTTGGTTGTAGACTTCCGCTGGCTTCCTCTGTCCTGCTGGACCGCTACGGGTTTTGCCTTTGGCTCATAAGTATATCGTGCCCCTGGCTCATTTCAAACGTATTTTCAAGTAATTATAATTAAAAAAATATCCTTCTTGATGGTTTTTAACTTTAGGTTTGATAATATACCATCATGTCACCATCTATCGCCCAGTTAAGCGGTTTTTCAACTTCAAATATGTGTAATAAAAAAACGAAGGCAGATTTTTATTCGCTTTCTTTTCCAATACATCTCAAAACTGATCTACTTTCTATAAAAATATTTAGTGGAATGCGAGAAATGTACGCCTTTCAAAATAATTAACTAAACTTTGGGGTGTTCAACTGGCCCTATTACCGCCCACTCGACTTTTTCGGGTATCGATAATGTTTTTTAAAGGAAAAACTATCTAACAACACGGAAACTGTTCTTTTTAGTATTTTCTATGTAACGTGCTGTCAAAACCATATTTTGGATCTTGAGAGAATACATTTTTTGAAAATTTTCCCGCAAATTTTGTTCAAATTTTAACAAAGTGCGTTGACTGACAAAATGATGGTTCCCGGCAAACAGCCTCAAGTAAGCGGTTAGTTTCAGCGATAAAACATCATTTTCTAACCTAATCAAACTAAATGCTTCTTACAATTTACATATTTGACTCAATACATGCGTTAAAAACAAAGAAATTGTGCGTGACCGGTCATTAGGAACCCACACTTTTATTTATACACCAATTACCGCCCATCACTAAACGCTTAAAAAAACAACAACTATAAATCGAAAATTTTCTGATGCAAATCTATTCTACGAAAATAAAACTATCGTTTCAAGTCGATTTTAGGTCAAATAGGTACTATCTAGTAAACAAAAACCCTTTTTACCCTAGGAGCACAGTAATGCTTAGTTCTCTAAAAGGAGTCGAATTCAATAATTTGACCGGAAACGAAAAAACAATTTTTTTTTCTGGCTATAGTTAGCATAACTAAGTGATGTTTTTTCAGTGAAATGGTCGAACGATGATAGCGACACAGAACACGGATCTAATTTTGGGAGAAATCATCCCAGTTTTTTCAAAATACACTCAAAAGTGGGATTTTGGGCGGTAAATGGTGTCTGGGCGGTGAATGGTGACTTGACGGTATACGGAAACTTGCTTTTTCACCATCTTAGCTCATTCAATCGCCTCCCAAAAACTTAAACAAATATTTAAACTCTTATTTTCGGCGGGTGCAGAGAATTGAACACCTTTTGACTTGAAAGACGACGAAGCAATTTTCTAAGCAGAGAAATGGCGATCTGTTAAAGTTACGAAGAGTTCGAAAACTGACTTTTATTACAACTATGCGTTCCCGAATTTATCTATGTTAAATTTACTGCTTCCATAAAGTTACTTTAAAAAAAAGATGTTAATGGACAGCAAATCCAGTGATGAAAATGACATGTTTTATCAACAATCGACATTACATTTGCATTATAACGGGTGGCATCCAAAATTTTGGAATTTCTCTTTCAAGCTGTGATAAAAGTTAAGTTTACTTTAAAAAGATTTCATTTATTGGAATTAAAGATACATTGTCCATTGTTGAACAAAAATTAGTGAACAGTTGAAAACGATCCAAAATCGGCTGTTTTCAAATAGTTAAGAAAACGTATGTTCGAACTTAAAAATTTCTAACCAAATAGTACGTATCTTGAGTGATTTTTCCCGAGAAATCGAATGCAGGTTGTTTGAACCACCTCACGCTTCGGAATATTTAGTTGGCTGTTTTTACCTTCAATTCCCCTACATTTTTCGATTATTTAAAAAAAAAAAGTATTTTCGGACTTGAAAATTTTCAGGATCCAATGGAGGCTGTTCGAGCCACCACACGCTTCGGAAAATGGAGTTATGACTGTGTTTACCCTTCAATTTACCTTCATTTTTCTATTAGTTCAGAAAAAAAAGCATGCTCGAACTTAAAAAATTTGAACAAAATGGGTCGTATCTTATGTGGTTTTTTTTCGAGGACACCAACGAAGCCGATTTGAGCTACGGCACGCATTGGACACAGGAGTTATGGCTGTTTTACCCTCAACTTTCTGAATTAATTGAAAAATGTTGGGAAATTGAGGGTGAAACGGCTATAACTCGTGTTTTCCATGCGTGCGGTGACTCAAATAGGCTTCGTTGGATTCCTCGGAAATAATCACTCACAATTTCTTTTTCTGAACAATTTGAAACATGTTGGGAAATTGAGAGTAAAACAGCCATAACTGTGCCATTCAGATTGCACAGATTTACAACGTAGATATTTACGTTCCGGACCGGAACTTCCGGTGTATCGAGAAACATCATAACTGAATTCTTTTATTATTATTATTTGTTATTCTTTTATTATTATTATTTATTATTATTATTGGAAAAAATCAGTGATATGGCCTAATTTCGATATTGTTAATTTAAAAACATTTTTACTTTAGGGTTTTTTTCTGTGTGAACAAAATAAGTAGGAAAATAATAATATGGAATACAGGTCACAAAAAAGACAATCAATCGAGTCTCTTCTTTCAGCCCCAACTGAACAAAACAGAGCAATTGGAATAAATTGATCAATTTTCGAGGAAGCCAAGACGGCCTCCTGGAATTTTCTACTTGGAATATATTTTCTTTCGGAGCGAAGGCGTAGAACGCACCAATATTGAATTATTTTCGTGTGTCGTGTTGGTGGAAGATGAGAGAACTTGCTGCTGCTAGGAAACGTTCGTTCTCTCTGAACCATCCTTCACAGGATCAATCAGAAAGATGCTCCGAAATAGGCCACATTATTTTTAGTGGGTATTCACGGTAATAAGCCGTGAAATAAATACATAATTAACCTACGAAAGGAAACTTGAACAATCATTGGAAGCGGCAGCAACCTCGTTACATCTGCTCTGTCTTCTCCTGAACCGCAAAATTGCTTCTCCAACCAAGATATTCCTCCATGCGCCTAATGGAATGCAACCGGTACTAATTGGTTTAATGCTTCATCACCATAGACACGTCTTTCAGCGGATCAAAATCTTACGATCCCGGTTGAAGTTGAAGTGTGTCCCAAAACTCATCTCGTATCTCCGTTTTGTATTTTCCCCCGAGGCTCGGGGTTTTTTTTTTGTATCGCCCTCGAGTGCTCCGTGAATTGTCAAACCAAAGCCCCGGAACGACGATTCGACGGCAATATCTTTTATTGTTGGACGGGTGGGATTTTTCACCGTTAACAACGCATGTGGAAATCCAAGTTTACAGAAACGAATATATTCAAGGATCATTCTTTTTTCTTTGAAGCTTTTCTGCGCGTTGGGTCGAGAAAAAGAGAAAATGGGAAGGTGGGAAGGTGGAAGTTCCATAACACCTTTGCCGTGGCACAGGTGAAAGTCAGGCTTGAAAGCGCTTGCCCGTGGCTTGGTCCTTTGAAATTTTCCCCGAGGGTATTTTCGACTCACTGAATAGTTGATGCGTTCGACTTTTAGTCAGTGCGTGTGTTTTCGGTAGCGTTAAAAATCACTGAAGCATTCTGGCGCTCTAGAGTATGTAAAAATTGCTGTCCCGGATTGCGTATGGAGGTGCAAATCCATGCGGCCCCTGACAGCAGAGATCGTTTTGAACCCTGTACAGAAGATGTTTCTGGTTGAGTGGTGTCAATGTGATGAGATCAAATCAAATTGAAAATGAATTTCTAAGAACAATTCATATTTGTTAGCGAATATAAACAGGAAGTTTATTTTTTTACAAATTCAGCTATTGGCTTATAGGGAAATCAAATAAGTTGGATTTTGGAAGCGTTAGGAGAAATTATCCACATTTTCAAGAGATTCAAAAAAGAATATAAATTTTATTGCAATCTACTGCGTACCACCCGTAAATTTCGACCTTTGACTGAAAGCCAAGTATCATCAGCAAACAATCTTCTACCCTTTCCTTCTGGTACATCAGGAAGATCAGAAGTAAAAATATTGTATAAAATTGGCCCAAGTATACTGCCCTGAGGGACACCAGCTCTAATGGGTGTCCTTTCAGAGCATGAATTTTGATAGCTTACTTGTAAGGTTCGGCTAGTCAAATAATTTTGAATAATTTTGGTGAGATATACGGGAAAATCAAATCGAGCTAATTTAGCTACTAAACCCTTGTGCCAAACACTGTCAAAAGCTTTTTCAATATCAAGAAGAGCAACACCAGTTGAATAACCTTCAGATTTGCTAGCATTAATCTCAAAAGTTGATGTGTAATAGAATGTCCATGACGAAAAACAAATTGTTCATCAGGGAAAATAGAATTCTGATTAATGCTAATCATCATTCTATTCAAAATAACTCTCTCAAATAGTTTACTTAAAGAAGGAAGCAAACTAATTGGTCGATAACTTGAAGGCTCTGAAGCGCTTTTTCCAGGTTTCAATATTGGAGTTACTTTGGCATTTTTTCATTTATTGGGAAAATAAGAAAAATGAAAACATTTATTGAAGATTTTAACTAAAAAGTTTAAAGTGCTTTCAGGCAACTTTTCAATAAGAATATAGAAAATCCCATCTTCCCCCGGAGCTTTCATATTTTTAATTTTTTTGAAAATCAATTTAAGTTCATCAAAATTTATCTCACAAGAACTTAAAATACATTTTGCTTAGCAAGAATATCATCAAATTCAAGGGAAATTTAAGCATCAATTGGACTTACAACGATTAAATTTAAATCATGAGCAGACTCAAACTGGGCTAATTTTTGAGCTTTTTTCTGGGATAGTGAAAAGAAGTTTATCTCCATCTTTCAAAGTATAAATTGGCTTCTGGGGTTTTTTCAGAATTTTAGTTAATTTCCAAAATGGCTTTGAGTAGGGTTTTATGTCCTGTACAAAATTAACGAAAAAAATTTAAACGACTTTTGATCTCTTTTTGGAGATCGCAACGAATAAATTTCAAATAAGGATCTCTAGTTCGTTGATATTGGCGTCGACGTATGTTTTTCAGTCGTATCAAAAACTGAAGATCATCATCGATCAAAGGTTGATTAAATTTATGTTTAACTTTGGGTATTGAAGCGGCTTTAGCATTGACTATTGAAGTTGTCAAATTTTCTACAGCCAAATCAATATCTTCTATTGAATTCAGTGGAATGTTTACATCAAAATTACGTTCAATAAAATTCCTATATTGCTCCCAATAAGCTTTTTGACAGTTAAAAGTTGATTTTAAAGAGTTTTCAATGAGATTATTTGAAACAGAAAAAGTTACTGGAAGGTGGTCTGAATCGAGGTCTGCATGAGTTACTAATGGACTACAATGCTCGCCTAAAGTAGTCATTAAATAAAATAATCTCATTAGAATTTGATGAAATATTATTCCAAGATCGGTGTTTTGCATTAAAGTCATTCACGTATCATTCACGGATGTTCGACGAAAAATTTAGCTGTTTGATGAATCCAAAGGTAGTGGACCTGATGGAATTCCAAATTCGTTTCTGAAAAAATGCGTTAACGCCTTGGTAGAGCCGTTATGCTCTTCCAAACTTCAGTTCGTAGAGGTTAGTTTCCGAAATTATGAAAATCTCCCACATTGTGCCAATCCATAAAACTGGTTCAAAACTACCTGCTGAAAATTATCGTGGGATAGAAATTCTGTCTGCCATACCCAAACTGTTCGAGAGCATTGTTTATGACCAAATATATCCCTGGTTAGAAGGGAAAATGTCTGACATGTCAGCATGGCTTTTTGAAAAACCGATCAACGGTTACGAGGCAGAATTCGTCTCCCGAACTTCACAATGGATGGTGCAGGGTTTCAAGTATGTATACCGACATTTCAAAGGCTTTTGACGTGATTAACATAAATGCTCTCCTGTCAGTGCTGTGTAAAAAAGGGATCACTGGAATTTTTCTTCAGTGGATTCGTTCGTACCTGAAAAAAAGAGTCCAATTTGTGAAGATAGGGAATGCGAGATCCAGAGTATTCTCGGTCAACAGCGGCGTACCACAAGGGAGTCACTTGGGACCCCTTCTTTTCGTCAATGTTATGAATGAGTTTTCCGGAGTGCTGCATGACGAGTTTGTGTTGATATACGCAGATGATCTGAAACTGTTCCTCCCTGTGTCCTTCCCAAAGGATTGTTTGACCCTACAAAATGCGCTTTATAGATTTTCAGAGTGTTGCAGCAGTTTCCGATTGAAAGTCAATGCCTCAAAGTGTAATGTGATTACCTTTTCTCGGGAAGTGAGTAATATTGTGCACGAATATTGTCTTGAGAACAGCTGTACCATAGCTAGAAAATTCTCCGTGAAAGATCTGAGAGTCGAGTTAGTGAAGAACTTAGTTACTCGAAACATGTTGAACAAGTCGTAGCCAAAGCGAACTCTATGTACGGAATGGTAAGCAGGATTTGTAACGAGCTAGACAATCCTTACACTATTGTCTCTATTTATGTTGGACTCATCCGAACAACTTTTGAATACGCCAGTATAGTTTGGCAGTCGTATTATAACGTTCCTAAAAACAGGATTGAAAGGGTTCAAAAAAGATTTTTGAGATATGCCTTAAGGAACCTTGTGTGGCAAGAATAAATGCCGGAATGCCGATCCTTGTGTATGTTAGTAAGACTAGAGTCACTCGAAACTCGTAGGAAATCAACAGATGCGCTGTTTTTAAAAGACTTAACTAGTGAAAGCACTTTTCGCCATATTTAGTATCACATATTTCTCCAAATGAAGGACGTAGCAGATTGCGGAACGTGAGACCGTTTCAGCTTCCAAATCGAATACATAATTACGCTCGTAATGAACAAATCTATAGAATGATGGCGCTTTACAACGCACATGCTGATGTAATTAAACTTACTATGTCCAGAGAACAAATAAGAAGGAGTCTTACGATGGTTTTATGACAGATGTGTTGCAACTAGTTAGACGATGACGAAAGACGGTGCTTACGTAGTATTCTTTACGAATTTATTCGAAGTCATTTACGATTTCGATTCGAAAGTAATTTGTGTACCAATAAAATGCTTCTTAAGAAATCTTATGTGATCGTTATAAGATTTCATTTGACATCGGCGGAACTAAATACGACTTCATCCAACATTTCGTAACTAAGTCATATTTCATAGGGAAGTTGCATCTTCTACGACGAATAAACAATATGGTCGAATGGTAAGTGTACATATTTACGATTCCGATTTGAGTTGCATTTATATACGAGTTTGACGATGATTTCTTTTACGATTTCATGTTGGCTGGGTTTGGCATCATTAACTCAAAATCGACCATTTTGTAACTTATACCCCTTTGGCTCTGAGGGCCTCATTTGGTAGTTTCGCCGTTATGAAATGTTACGCTAGAAATCCGTTCCTCTTTGTTTATAAAAATGTATAATTGAGTGTTGATCCTGTAAGTAGTGCCTATCGGAAAGTGTTGGTGAAATTTTCTGTAAGTAAATCATTCAAGACTCCTCCCTCACTCTCTATTTAAATATTCTTTTCGGTAAATGACATTCTAAATATTCAAAAGTTTAAACTCCTTTAACACATTGCGGGCCAAAATCGAGATATCTCATTTTTTTACTAAAAAGCATAGCTTAAATGTTATAAATTTTATATTGTAAATTTGTTCTTTAACACAATACTATCAGTTGCTCGAAGTTATTAAATTTGTAGAATTTGTTCCAGTGGTTTTATGAGATATAAAATGTCAATTTTTGATGTATAAAGAGATTTTTTTTATATAATTTGTATTTTTCATAAAATTTTCTCTAGTGTCACTCTTGCCTACAATTATAAACATTGAGACAATCACCTTGATGAAAATTTCGTATAAATTCAGAACAAAGTTTTCGTTCGAAAGTTAACACTAAAAGAGACCGTTTCCAGTAAACAAGTTAAAATGACCCAAAAGTTACATGGGACAGTTTTGCTTAGAACGGCAGTTTAGGTGTTAAGCATAACTTTCATTTATGCATCAACATGAAGATGTAAAACGGATATTTGAACGAAATAAAGATGTCCACGCATCTCTAGAAATCTGACGTTTTCGGTAATCGGACGAATTTGATCCTAAAAGCGTCCGATTTGCGGGTGACTACTGAAAAATCAAAAACTTCAATGACACTTGAGGAACAAAGTGTTCATTATGTGTATATTCAAGATCCAGGCGGTAAATCGCTTCTAAGTCTATTTTCCAATGCTCGGAAAAACGTTTTTTATGTCGCCTAGGTATAGTATCCAAGTTGGTTTTGGTTTGGGTGGCTTTCAATGGATTTCTTTAAGCACCTCCTGCGTAGTTTTCCGCTAGAGAGATACAAATCTGCCATCTGTCGCATTTATTAAAAACCTTTTTATATTTATCAGATGGCGGTACTGAAGCTAATTAAGTTAGGGTGACATGAAATCATTTATATTTTAGATCAATTCAACTGTAAATTGAATGCTTGTAAATTGATCAAATGACTGGCCATAACATTTTCATTCTTCAACTGTTGAAAACTGTCAAAAATATTTGAATTACTTCAATGAAATGGAAAAGATTATTTTTAATAATATGAAAAACTTTTCAGATGTTCCAACTGACAGCGTATAGCGTAGCGTAGACAGTGTATAGTATAGAACGTATAGCATTCTAGAATTCCCGGTTTTACCCAGGCGTGCCAAAATATTCAAGGAAAATGTCGAGGCGTGTCCGTATCAGCCCGGACTCCCGGATTTTACAACAATGGTCCGGTTTTTGTACGCATGTTTTGACATAATTTGTTGAATTTACCAAAAAAATAATTAAATTGTTAATGATTTGTTTTAATTTCTGATCCGAAATCGGATATTTCATAATTATTTTCATCAAAATTAATAACAACATTTTTGAAGCATTGATCACATTTGATGTGCTTCGACGAAAAAATAAAGGTACAAGTTTCTTCTATCTTTTCCTGATTTTGTTTGAATAATTCGACCGGATAATACTTGGATTTGTATTTGAAAATTTCAAATGGAATGCACGGTTTTTCACCCGTTTTTGAAAAAAAAATTGCCAGGATCGAAAACGTGCTGAAAAGTTCTGGAAAGCATAACATAAAATTCTATTGTTTTCCGCACCACTCGCACTTGAATCATTAAGACAAGCATGCACATAGAATCGCTTGATCAGATATTTATTTTTACTTTGTTGACAAAGAAATTCATTTCAATATGAATTAAAACCTTATAAAATCTGCCAGCCTAACTTTCCATGTTTACTTCATGCCTATCCTTGACGCTCATTCTTGTTTATTATGAAAATAAAACAATTCATGTGGTAACTATGGCAACTATGGTAACGCACTATGAGAGATTGTCATACATGCAAGCGGACAAACTTATATTAATTGGAATTTTGGTTTTATCAACGTTTTTGTTTGTACTTCGAAATTATCGACGACGTCCGGTGAGTTTTAATAATAATCAACCAAAATTTACTTGTTGTATATACGTTTCGAGCTACTCGAAGAGTAGCTTTTGTTTGATTTATATTAAAGTTCACCGAAAAATTTCGAAATAAAAACATGTATTGAAATGTTTTCAACAATTTGAATGTCATTTCTTTTGGTTATGATCGGAAAATCAAAAGGTAATATTTCACGATCACATTTTGGAAATTAAATAATAAAATTTAAATAAATTTTTAATGAAAAATGGGAAAAATTATACATGTATTTGAGCGGAACTCAGGCCCCTATCCTTTCAGTGGCTGCCCTTTTATATTTTTAACATTTCTAGCCAGCTCTAAATTCTAAAAAAAAAACACGTTTGAAAAGTTCGAACAATATAGGTAGCCCGTTAGGATACCTAGTTTAAAAGTCAAAGACGGTTGACCTGGAAATCTGGAAAACTGATCTGATCGTTTCATAATTACTTTACATGGAGGATAGGTTCAAAAAACTGAGACTGGTGAAATTCTAAAAAAGCTTCAAATCTTGAGATCGGAACTGAACTTTTCAGAACTTGTTAAATATCCACGTAAAACATGAAAAAAATCAGCCGGACCTATATGATCTCGTCCGAAAACATTATTTATTTAATTTTTTCTGATTTCCTTCATTTTCTCATACTTCATATTCTTATTAGTGATTCTGAGGCATCTCAACAGTGTATTTTCATGGAGATTCACGTTAACATCAATGCATCAATGCATGTAATCAGTGATCATAAATTTGTCTTGTTACTTTTTTATCAAACATTTGAAATTGAAATTTTTCCTAATTTTTCAATATCTTAAGAATGGATGAGTTCTGAAATACGAGATTTTTTCTAAACAAAGTGTCTTCTTTCTAATAAAAATTTAATTGAATTTTTTTCCGATTTTTGTCCACTTGAGTTCTGTTAGTACAACACAGTGCCATGTTTTGTTGATTTTTCTGTGTTTTCTCTGCTACTTTGATCATGTGGTTTGATAGCTCTGAGCGCTGGTGGCGACTCCACTCGGAAAATTAGCTTTTTCCATCGATCCATTGACACTCAATCAGGTCTTTCCTTTTTCCTTTCACCGGTCCGAAAAACGGGCACTCGATTTTAAAGCTATAGCCAAACTATTTCCAAATAACGAGTTGGCCTTGTGGTAAGGTGACGGAAAGCGAAACCAGAGGGCAGAAGTTCTATTTCCATTCGGAGCAGTTTTTTTTCATATATCTTATATTATTCATGATTACATATTTAGCTTGTTATTTGAGAACTAAAATTTGCAAAATTTATCCAATATACATAAAATAAGGTGAAAAACGTTAAAATAATTGTTTACTTTACTTCTTAATTGGTCATCAATAAGTGGTTGAAGATTAAATTTTTAGCTATTTGCACATTTAGCGGTTTAAATTAGCGATCGCCTACATTGACTCAATGAGCGATGTAATTAGCGGCGCTAAGTTTGAAGTTAGCGATGCCGGACACTGAAAAAAAAAATCAAAGAAAACTTTTTTTCCAAACATGGTTGAAGTTAAAATTGAGTAAAAGTGATAGTGAGAATGTAATGATAGATAAGAGCACCTTATAACCGAAGCTGCTAAATTATTTAGAAGATCAAAAACGATAACACCTTTTCGAAAACAAATACTTTAAATGTTTGTTTGTAACTTAAGAACGGTGCTACAGGTGACAATGTTTGAAGGCAATTTAAACGTCCTTTTCAAAATGGAAAGCAGAGCAGAGAGAGAGAGAGAGATTTTTTTTCTTGCTGCACAAATTACAAATATTTAGAAAGATATTTTTCAACCATTTTAACACCATTAATCATTTTACATTTCTTAACTTTTCCAATAACGTCAGATTATAAAATTTAGGGAGCAGAATGGTCTGTTGTGACGACAAGAACTCAATCAATTATATTTTGAAAACATAAATATTTTAGAATCTGCATATAACGCCGTTATCCCGAAAATGTACTTATCTATGGAATATTTTTTTGTTTGCTAACAATTCAAATGATTTTTGCACAATTTCTGCAGTTAAAGACTTAAGTTCTTTCAGAAATTTCAGTGTTTATTTTAATCAAAACATGACCATATTCGATGCTTTGTTATGTTTATCCTTATTCTCTAGCTTTTTTCCCATCCTAATATCTACCTTTATCCTTTAAACATTTATTGAAGACCATAACAAACAGGCTTTTGATTCTTGATCATATTGAGCCGACCACTTCTTAGTATTAAATTTGTTTTGATTTTTACAAAGGTTTCTTATAAGTATAAGTTTGAATTTCTTTCAATACACTTGTATCCTTTTGTATCACACCACCATTCGAAGTTGACTTCTGGATCTCAACTTTTGGATCGTGAATCGTGAACCTCGGCTTGGGTAGACCGCATGGACCTTGTCTCGGGTTTACAGGCTTTAAGTCTTGTGGTTCTTAATTTGAGGCTCTTTATTGGAGACTCACAGCACTCCTACTTCGAGTTCTTCGTTCGTCTTCATTTAATTTCAGAGTTTGAAATCAGCTCTCTTCAGGAAATCAAAAATGCACAAATCAAAAATTTTAGTTTGCATGTCACGTTGACTAATAATATCTCTTATGGGTATTTGAGGGAGATTCGATGAATCAATCAGAATACCTCTGAAAGTTGATCAACCTACGTTTATTATTTCCATTGAAATTTTGTCTTTAGGTTGATTAAATATTGTTTGTTGAAATTTTTTGAAAAGCTTAATTACTTGTGCATGATTTCAGAAAAATATTTTTTATCTGTCATCATGCTTACATAATTATTCAGTGAATTGCCTCTTAAATTGTTATGTCAAAATCCAATCGTTAGTCATAATGAATTCATAGTTTCAAACTTATACTTGTACCCCTATGAGCCTTAAATATTTTTTTTTCTTAAAAGTATAATTTCGATCTGTTTGGATACAAGTTGTTGCTTAACCACTATTGGAAAATGCTCCAATGCTATCCCAATGCCTCGGAAAATTCGAATTTTATGGGAAACTAAACACTCTCAAAGGCGGATTGGAAAATGCTGTAAAATTCCAATCAGATACCAAACACCCCTCCGGAGTATCATCAACTGAAATGAAATCTAAACAGAAGGTACTCAACATCAGAGAATCATTTGGTGCCCAGAATCCATACACGATGTGCATTTAAGCTATACTGGTAGAGTACTCAGGGCGACGTTTGGACGCATCATTGAGTACCTACCGGGATGGTGAAGCAAAACAAATCTAATGTTGTACATTCAAACAAAAGTTACTCACACACATACTCGGGGAAAACGCCGGGTCTTTCCTCTCGTATCTGACAGAACCGGCTCTTTATGTTGGTGGTAGAGCTTATGTCTCTATGTTGGTTGGTAGCTCAAATAGAGTAATGTTCCCGGAGAGCCCGATGTAGATTTGTTTGGGTAAAGTGCAGCAACCGTGTCTCATAAAAGAGCAAATCGCACCCGGAGAGTGCAGCAATAATCACAAAGCACAACATACACATAATATGCTGCTGCATTTATGTTTCCAAATGGATGACTCGACGCTGCAGAGAGAGCGTCCGATCCGGTCTTTTTCCCCGGGACCGAACCCAGAGATCTGCAACACGCCAGACATCAAGGGCAGATGTGCAACAGCCCAGGCCAGGCACATTCAGATTCATCTTTTAGTAGGGGTTTTTTTTTGTAGCTTTGTTTTCAATGAACCTTTGCTGTTACTGCTGCTGCAGCTCTTCCCTGTTCGTTCATGCTGCATGCCGGCGGCGTCCATTACATGTCGTTGTCTCCGGGTCATCCCATTTTTGCGCAGGGAAATAGAACGAAAACAAACCGGCCGGAAGGTTCCCTCGAAGCTTGAAGGTTGGATCTGCCCCCTCTTTCCCGGCGTTAACTGCAACAACTGCGACTCGTCGCCGGTTGCAAAAAAAAACGAGAGAGGTTTGATGAAAGTTTTAACTGAGCACGTTTGCTACTGCAGCACAGAGCAATGAAAGTGTTCAATTTTGAGAACATTCCTTTTTATGATGTGCTTTTGGCATTTGTTGAACAAATTAACCCATATAGCTTCGTGGGCAATGCATTACAAAAAAAAATCCTTCGGTTATTAAAGATCAATTATTTCGAAAGCTTGAAACCCAGTAAAAGCGTGCGATATTCTCAAATTTTTGACGATTTTACGTAAAATTTTGATTGAAATTATCTATTCTCACCTTCTAATTTCTAACAAAGTTAGAACTGAAAACTTTCATCCTTTTCACACTTTCAACTCGAAGTCTCTTGACAAGTACCGGAACCAATTGTGTGTTTGAATAAAAAATGATAATTGGAACCATCGGGACTCAACAACAAACTGGCAGCTTTCTACCTTTCGTTGTAGCATCAGTGAAGTTCACATTGGCCTGAAAGGCTTTTCATGATCCAAGGCTATGTAACCTGAAAGCAGCAGTAAACTTTCGACCAGAACCATACTCCATTTAGTTGGAGCAAAACAGCGGAAAAAGTTCCGTTTCGTTGCATCACCGAGTCGTCATCATCATCATCAAGGTTCGAGGTTTTGTTGGAAAACTTTTTTTCCTACCTTTGTTTCTGTGGCAGCTCGTGCTATACCCGGGATTCATTACTGTGTGATCCCGAGAATTGCAGCAATGACGATGGTCTTTTTTTGTGAAATAACTAATGCAACAATGTTGACTCGGGATATTGTACAGAAGCCCAACGCAGCTTTTTCTAGCTTCAAATGCATAAATGAAACATTATGTTTTAAACCATTTTTTTTTTTTTTCAAAAATTGTGTTTTTTTGTAAATTCTTCATTTGAATCTAAAAATGTATGGATAGCCACACTTTTTCCCAAATATTCGAATTTTATAGTTGCCCCCTCAAAAAAAGGATTTTTAGGACTTGTTTTTATTGTATCTAATTTGGCCTCCGGTAGAAAGCCGAATTGGCACAGGGAGCGCAGATTTTTAAGGCTGCTGCTACGGAAAAAAAAAGTTTCTAATTCGGCATCCGGTAGATAGACGGATTGGCACAGGGAGCGCAGATTTCAAAGGCTGCTGCTCAAAAAAAATGTTTCTAATTCGGCCTCCGGTAGAAAAAGCGGTTTGGCCCCCAGGGAGCGCAGATTTTTAAAGCTGTTGCTTCGAAAAAAAAAAGTTTCTATTTCGGCCTACGGAAGAAAGACGGATTGGCCCAGGGAGCGCAAATTTTTAAAGTTTTTGCTACGAAAATATTTGTTTCTATTTCAGTCTACGGAAGAAAGATGGATGGCCCAAAGAGAGCATATTCCAAAGGCTTTTGCTTCGGAATTATTTTTTCCTATTTCAGCCTTCGGTAGAAAGACGGATTGACACAGGAAGCACAGTTTTTCAAAGTTGCTGCTTAGGAAAAAAGTTTCTTTTTAGGCCTCAGGTAGAAAGACAGATTGGCTCAGGGAGCACAGTTTTTGAGGCTGCTGCTATGAAAAAAAAATTGTTTTAATTCGACCTTCGATAAAAAGACGGATTGGTCCAGGGAGCGCAGATTTTGAAGGCTACTGCTTCGGAAAAAATGTTTCTGTTTTGGCCCAGTGTGCGCAGATTTAAAAGGTTGCTGCTGTGAGAAAAAAATTCTTGCCAGGCCTCCGGTAGAAAGACGGATTTGCCGAGCAAGCACAGAGTTTAAAGACTATTGCTTCGGAAAAAATCTTTCTTATTCAGCCTCCAATAAAAAGACGGGTTTTGCACTAGGGGCGTAGGTTGCTAAGGCAGCTGCTACGAAAAAAAATGTTTCTTATTCGGCATCCGGTAGAAAGACGGATTGGCACAGGGAGCGCATATTCTCGTGGCTGCTGCTCCAAAAAAGATTGTTTCTGATTCGGCCTCCGGTAGAAAGATGGATTGGCATAGAGAGCGCAGATTTTAAAGCTGGTGCTTTTTTAAAAAAAAAAAAAAAACGAACACACACATATAGGATCTCAGTGAAACTTCATGTTTCTTTTAAGAGATCTAAAATTTACTTAACTCTAAGGCGTACATCTTTCAAGGATATTATGGCTAGCATCTTACAAATGCTAAAACCACGAGACCACAGAAAGAGTAGTATTATATGTGCCGTGATCGGGATTCGATCTCATGGATTCTGGCTTAGAAGACTGGAACGCTATCCTCTAGGCCACGACCGGCGGCTTCGAAGATACAAGGTTATAATTTGGCCTTCGCAAAAAGGATGGATTGACACAGGGAGCGCAGATTTACAGGCTGCTGCTTCGAAAAAACAAAATATTTCTATTTCGGCCTCCGGTAGATAGACGGCTTGGCACAGGGGAGCGCAGATTTTTAAGGCTACTGCTTCGAAAAAAATGTTTCTAATTCGGCCTTCGGAAGAAAGACGGATTGACACAGGAAGCGCAGATTTTAAAGGTTGCTGCTTCGAAAAAAAAATCTTTCTAATTCGGTCTCCGATAGAAAGACGGATTGACACATAGAGAACAGATTTAAAAAGCTGCTACTCCGAAAAAAAATTGTTTTTTATTCTCCCGGTAGAATGACGAAACGGCACAGGGAGCACAGATTTTAAAAGCTGCTGCTTCGAAAATAATTGTTTTTAATTTCGGCCTCCGGTAGAAAGACTGATTGGCACAGGTAGCGCTGGTTTTTAAAGCTACTGCTACGAAAAAGAAGGGTTGGCACAAGGAGTGCAGATTTTAAAGGCTGCTGCTACGAGAAAAAAATCCTTCTTATTCAGCCTCCGATAGAAAGACGGATTTGGCACAAGGAACGCAGATTTTCAATGTTGCTGCTTCGGAAAAAAAATGTTTCTGTTTCGGGCTCCAGTAGAAAGACGGGTTGGCACAGAGAGCGCAGATTTTAAAGGCTGCTGCTTCGATAAAAATGTTTCTTATTAGACCTCCGGTTGACAGGCGGAAAATGCCCAGGAAACACTGAATTATTTCGGTCTCCTGTAGAAAGACTGATTGGAAAAGCGAGCGCAGAATATTAAGGCTGCTGCTAGGATAAAAATATTTCTAATTCGGCCTCCAGTAGAAAGACGGATTGGCCCAGATAGCACAGATTTTAAAGGCTGCTGCTTCGAAAAATATGTTTCTTATACAGCCTCCGATAGAAAGACGGATTGACACAGACAGCACAGATTTTGAGGCTGCTGCTTCGCAAAAATGCTTCTTATTTGGCCACCGGTAGAAAGACGGATTTGGCACAAGTAGGGCAGATTTTCAAGGCTTCTGCTACAAAAAAAAATGTTTCTAATTCGGCCTTTGGTAAAAAAAACGGATTGGCACAGGGAGCGCATATTTTTAAGGCTGCTGCTTCGAAGAAAAATTGATTCTAATTTGGCATCCGATAGAAAAGCGGGTTGTCCCAGAAAGAGCAGATTTCTAAGGCTGTTTCTTCGAAAAAAAATGTTTTTAATTTGGCGTTCGATAGAAGGAAGGATTAGCTTAGGGAGCGCAGATTTTTAAGGCTGCTGCTTAGAAAAAAAATGTTTCTAATTCGGCCTCCGGTAGAAATACAGATTTTCTTAAGGAGCACAGATTTTTAAGGCTGTTGCTACAAATTTTTTTTTCTAATTTGACCTCCGGTAGAAAGACGGGTTGCCTCAGGAAGCGCAGGTTTTTAAGGCTGTTACCTAGAAAAAAAATTGTTTCTTAATCGACCTCTGGTAGAAAGACGCATTGGCAGAGGGAGCGCAAATTTTTAAGGCTGCCGCTTCGAAAAAAAAAATTCTGATTCGGCCATCGGTAAAAGACGGATTGGCCCAGAGAGCGCAGATTTTAAAGGCTGCTGCTACGAAATTCGGCCTTCGGTAGAAAGACGGATTGGCACAGGGAGCGCCGATTTTAAAGGCTGCTGTTTCGAAAAAAAAGTTTCTTATTCAGCCTCCGGTAGAAAGACTGATTGACAAAGGTAGCGCAGATTTTAAAGGCTGCTGTTTCTAAAAAAAAAGTTTCTTATTCGGCCTTCGGTAGAAAGACGGATTGGCTCAAGGAGCACAGATTTTAAAGGCTGCTGCTTCGAAAGAAATTGTTTCTGATTCGGCCCCGGTGAAGAAAAACAGATTTATTTGGGAAGCGCAGATTTTTAAGGCTGCTGCTGAGATTGTTTGTTTCTAATTTGGCCTTCGTTGGATAGATGAATTAGCAAAAAAAGCCCAAAATCTTAAGGCTGCTGCTACGAAAAACTGGTTTCTGATTCTATTCCCAGTAGAAAAGACCAATTAGCAATGTTTTCATAAGACTTCTTTGTTTAGTAATTTTTCATTTTGAAATAAGTTATATGTTTAATCCTGATGAAAATTTACTTATAAATAACTTAATTAATTTAATTAATTAACTTATACTTATAATTGCATGCAACGAAGCAAAAGGTTCTGATAAAGATTTCTCAGCTAACCCAATACAAAATAATCTGGTGTTGAGAAATTGGAAAATTTATATCAAGCAATGTTCGATTTGATTAGATCGCTTGTATCATTTAATTTTGCTTCATACTTTACGTCGTTATTTCTATTTCTATTTAACAATGTTGAAATGTTTCTAACAGGTGCGGACAACATTTCACACAGTGAACATTCTTTATGAAAATATTTTTTATATACATCCTACGATATCCTAGATCGAACCGATAACTATTTTCCTGTATTATGAATGTGACATATAAACGGATCCCACTTAATGGACCAACTAAGGATGAATGTGTGTTTATGAACTAAGTTTTATCATTTTCCGGGTAAACTCAATCATAATATACTGTCACTGGCAGAGCGCAACATTCATATTCCGAAGGCGACAAACAAATATTATTCTAAACGTTTCGTATAAACACGTGACCAATTATTTGAACATCCCCCCATTCTCTTTCTCCGGCAGCCAGCAGTGAGATAGGATGAGGAAAAGTTCATTGGCACGGGCTAACGAAATAGGGCCATCGTTGTTGCCGAGTTGTTGTGTTGATGATGTCCGACAAAGATACGGTCGGTCTCCGGGAGGTGCACACGTTTTTCAGGCTCATGTCACATGTCCAACCGCCCAATCGACTCATCCGATCGCTTGAAATGGCAATGTTTTGACAATCATTTTCAGCTTCTGGCCTAGACAAAAATAACACCATCAACGAACGACAAAGTCCTGTGACCATTCGCAAGGAACGAAGGAAAAATTCCGACCCCTCACAGCATTGGCATGAGGCCACCCACCCACGACAGCCCCAGATTATCGAATGGGGATTCTTGCAAAACTTCCAACGCAAGTTGGATAGTGTTTGCGCCATCGGTTTATGTTGGTATGCAATACCCGTAGTTGATGTTGCTGTATGTATTTACTCAATCCAACACGGGACCGCCAAACCAAAACCGGTCGTCTGTCGGTGGAAGGAGTTCCGATTCCCCCGGAAAATGTGCGCGCTTCCGCAAGTCTGACCCATTCCGGAATTGTCTGCAAAATTTTTGGCAGACCGTTGCGTCGTCGAGTGCATTTCTGCTGCCGCACAATTTCGACTGTTTCCCGAACTGCAGCAGGACCAAGTACGAGCTTCGAATTTCAATCGGCTGTCATTGCTGGTTCGTTTAAGTTGCAAATTCGTGGATTTTGATCAATTTTGCCGAATAGTGGGAAAACTCCTGGAACAGAAGGCTGAAATTGTAAGGAAGAATTATTCTCTTTAAAAAAGTGGAAGAGGTTGAGTACACACGACCGCAAGGTAAACGTAGAATTATGGCAACCTGTCTTTTTCCAGTTTATTTCATGAAATAAATTATATTATTTATATTGAATTAAGGTTAACAATTTGGCTTATATGGTAAATTTCAGTGTTTATTGCACTTTAAATTTGCATCTTATCCTAATTTGGAACGTGATCCTGATCCTGTTCCCAAACATTGCCCGATTCTAAAACCTATCCTCATCCTTTATTTTTTTTAATGTCTTTATTTATATCAATTCATCATTACATTTATATTTTTGTTAATTTTTTGTAGCGGCCCACCACACTCCCCCACACCAAAAGGCTCAATTGAGCCCCCTGGTAATGGACGCTACTGTTCTCAGCATGTCTGGCAGCAATGAATAATAAAAGTTAACGCGAGCAAATTTTAATCATGCTGAGAACACAAAATTGTTTAATGTCGTGCGAGGAAATGTATTATTTAACTAAATTGACAACAATATGAATCTCAATGGAAAATAATTTCCTTTGAAGAGATTCATTATACTATATTTACTATTACACTAATTATATTTACTAATTTTATCAAGTTATGTTCAATAATTTAATAAGATAAAAATACAAACTACAATTTTTTAAAGAATAATAATATTAGAAATTAACGCTACAAATATGCAAAAGGTAAGCAAAACAAAGACTGGTTGATGATCGACTGTTTTAATGGTTCAATTTTTCTTTCAAAAGCTGTATCACTTTGGTTTTGAACATGGAACGATTGGTTATGTTTTTAATATCAGTTGGTAAGGTGTTGTATTTAGTAGGTCCAATAAACGAAATTCTTTTTTGCCCTAATGATGTTGTGGATCGGCTTCGTTGCAAGAAATCTGACTGGCGAGTGTTATGAGTTCGCAACCCCGTAGTAAAATGGAGGTTTTGAATATTTTCAGTTGAGTGTAGATTATCATAGATATATATAACAGTTTGCAAATCACAGAGTTCAGATATTGGAAGAACGTTATGCGTTCTTAAAGAGTATAGCTGAAAGGTAGGGAATAACAAAGGGAGTTTTAAGATGTTTTTCAAGCATCTATTCTGGAGCGTTTGAAGTTTCTGTAAGTGAGACAAAGAAGCTCTTCCCCATATCATAACAAGGTAGTTCAAATGAGAGTGAATAAACGCAAAATAAAATTTAAAGAGAACATGTTGGGGAACAAAATTTCTCAGTTTCCAAAGAACACCGCAAAGAGGAGTAATTTTTTTTTCCAGGTGTTCAATTTGACGATTCCATGAAAGAGTTTCATCTAAGTAAATTCCTAAGTATTTGAAACAACTAACTCTCTCAATCGTATTACCATTCATAGCTGGGTCATTAGTACGAGGCAGTTTTTTATGTGAAGAACGAAACAACATGTATTTGGTTTTTGTATAATTAAGTGAAAGTAGGTTTGAATTGAAATATTTTGAAAGCAGTTTTAGGTCGTCTTCAATGTGCTGAATTATAATATCAGGTGAAGTTTCTGAATAAAAAATTGCTGTATCATCGGCAAATAAACGTGCTGTGCCTTTAAGTTGAAGGTTACATAAATCATTTACATATAAGAGGAAAAGTAATGGCCCGATATTACTCCCTTGTGGTACACCGATATCAATATTTCTTAATTCGCTTCTTGTATTTTCAATAGCCACAAACTGCTTGCGATCTTCTAGGTAGCTACGAAGGATATTATTTGCTGTTCCTCTTATCCCGTATTTATGCAATTTGGACAATAATATGTCATGATTTAGAGTGTCGAAAGCTTTTTTGAGATCCAAAAACAATGCCCCAACAACATTTTTTGACTCTATTTTACATATGATAGATTCCACTAATTCTGAGATGGCAATTTGAGTGCTCGAGCCTGATCTAAATCCATATTGCAGTTTATAGAGTATATTGTTCTGATTTAGAAAGTCTACAATCCTATTAACAAGACGCTTCTCGAACACTTTACTAAAAACGCTTAAGGTCGAGATAGGACGATAGTTATTGACGTCAAGCGAATCGCCAGCCTTAAAAACAGGGATAACTTTCGCAATTTTTAGACAGTTCGGGAAAACTCCTGACTCTAATATTTGGTTAAAATATTGTGTGAGTATGTACGAGAATGTTTCATGGTTGTTTTTTAGGACATTAACAGGGAAGCCATCTGGTCCATGACCCTTTTTATTTTTAAGTGAAAAAATAACTAATCGAACCTCGTTTACATTAGCGGGTCGTAAGAAGATTGTATTTTCTACCTGTGCGATATGAGACAAATGATCATTTTCAGTGTCTATTGGAATCTCTTTAGCCAGGTTCTTTCCAATTGTGGAAAAATGTTTGTTAAATTTCTCACAAATCTGTGTACTATTGGTTATAACACCTCTTTCATCTGAAAGGTTGATTGAGGAAGTCGTTTTAGATTTACCTAAGAGCGTATTTATGTTTTTCCAGAGCTTAGAATGCGGAGAATTATTTAATAAGCGCTCGTAATAGAGCCTTTTACATTCTTGTTTTTTTGCACTCACTTTTTTATTTAAATGAATTAACATCTCTTTCAAATTGTTATCATTAGGATGCTTTTTTGATCGTTTTAAATAATTATCTTTTATTTTGATGAGTGTCCACAGGTCAAATGTCATCCACGGACAGCAATTACCTTTAAGTTTTACCCTTTTATTAAGTGTACGAGTAGAAACTTTCACAAAGCGATTGTAAGTTGATGTGATTTCTTGTAGGCCTTCATCAACACTTTCTGGTAGTTGAATACTGTTTAAATAATTCACAAATAAGCTGTTTAGTTTAGCGTAGTCAACTATCTCTTTTCTTAGAATTGTTACATTTTTATCACCTAATAAATTGAAGGACGTGAGTATTTGTAGATGGTCACTAACATCAGAAAAGATTGTATCATTTTTCAATCGATCTAAGTCAATTTGCTTCGATATTACGTGATCTAGAATATTCCGAGTTGTTGGCCTAGTAGGAAATGTGTTTGTACAAGCGTATCCAAAAGATTCTAAGATAGATCTATATTTTGCTACGGTATTCAAATTAACCAGATTCACAGGAACGTTTAAATCACCTACAATAAAGCAGGAGTGATTATCAGCAACAGACGTTAGAAGAGATTCAATTTGATCACAAAACTTGTTAAACGAAAATGCAGGGGGTCTATATACGCCATGAACACAAATTACTTGACCACTTGTACAGATTTCGACACTTATTCGGTGAAAGCCATCAAAAGTTATATTTTCAGTAGTTTTAAAATTCAAATTTGTTTTTATATACATAGCTAGGCCTCCATATGGTTGATCACGGCAAGAGAAAATAGATGTATATCCCGGAATGTTGTAAATACAACAGTTATCTTTACCAAGCCAAGTTTCACAAATAACAATAACATCGATACAAACATTAAAATGATCAATAGTTTGTAATATGCAATCAAATTTATCTAAATTATTCATACTACGTACATTCCATTGCAAAATTCTAAAGGATCTTGAATCATTATTAAAACTACTTAAATTAAAATCTTCTACATTTTCGTGGTATCTATTAATTAAACTATCCATTGAATAAAATATATAAAAGTTTCAAACAGTTGTAGATTTAAGATCTTATTTTGATCGTGGATCAGCATTGTTCCTTTTTCGTTTGGGTGAAGGACTTTCATTTGGAATCGTAGATGTGTTATTTCCTTGCTGAGTGACATGCATGCTCATATAACGATTCATTTCGAGTTTAGTTTTAATTATATCAGGTTTTGAATTTTCTGTTTGTTTGACCAGAATGGCACCATTTCTTCCGGGCCAGATGTATTTGGCTCCAATTAAATCTTGATATTCGCGCAATTCAGTTAGAATTTCCATAGATAAGGGCGTCAATTCATCCCTTATTGTGACGTTAAGCGCTTTACCATCAACTACTAATAAAGGATCTATTGAAGAAGAGGCAAGTTTCCCAAAAATTTTTTTTTTACTAAAAATTTCTTCTTTTATGACTGTATATTTTAATAAAACTTTGATCGGTGGACACTTTTCATTGGGTTTGTTCGAGGATATTAACCTAACAGCGTTTAAAATGGACTCAGTTTTAAGCTCGTAGCCAAAAGTGCCACATGTTTTGCGTACAAGTTCTTGTGTATTTTCTCCATTTTTGTATGGCATTCCGAAGATCATGAGGTTTTTAGAAACAGCTTCCCGGTTAAATCGGTCGAGGTTTACTTCTAATTTAAGGACCTGATTAGAAAGATTTGAATGCTTAGATTTGAGGTCAGTTACTTCTTTTTCAAGAGCATCGTTTCGGAGTTTTATGTCTTTGAAATCAGTCTGAATTTCATCGAATTTCGTGGACAAAAATTCCTGCGAAGCCTCTATCGCAGCAGTAACTGATCTCATATCTGTTTTGATTGAGGTCAATTCATGTGAAACCACATTATAAACGGTCGTTTCAATTTTAGTATGGATATTTTCGATAATAGTTTCATGATCTTTCCGTAAACTTATTATTTTGGCGTAAATACATGCACAGTTGGCATCGCAAAAGTATTGCTGCGCTTTCATTTTGCGAGCTGCACTGCCAATCAAATTTTTGCACCGAAGATGAACGCTCTTGAAACAATATGCACAAGTAAGTATTTTATCAAGATTATTTTCAGTATTATTACACTCTATACAGATAACTTCGTCATCACATTCCATGTTCGCCATCGCCATAATACAACGATTAAAAGCTAAAAGGAACTAACTCGTTTGATGAGACGCACAACTAAAGCTAGAAATTATTAAAATTAAGAAATAAGAGACTTATAAATTTATTTTTAATAAATGCACAACTAAAACTAGGATTATTTAAGAAAACAACACAATAAATATTAAAAAGGAAAGACTGTTATGAAAAGAGGAACAAAAATTTAATTAAAAAAACCCTAAGCTATCTTAAATTATATGTATGTACGGAGATGAGAACTATTTAATTAAAAGCGTTATTTAAAAGGGTTCAATGTCAAAATCGCAACTCAAATTAAATTTTGAGGACAAAGTTAAAACCTAAATAATGTGTGTGTACGAAATTAAAGATAATGTAATTTAAAGCGCTTGAAATAAAAAAAAAATTTATTACATAATATTAAACGCACAAAAAAAAAATCTAATAAAAATCTAATTTTAAAACAAAAGAAAAATCATTGCTTTCCAAAAAGAACAATTTTCAAGTTTATGTTGCACTGTGTACGACTATCAAGAATACAAGTGACGAGTCACCATTAAAACCAGCACACGCTAGTTCCAACAATGTGTGCTACTGACGGAAGCAACAATACTTTCGTACCTACTCATGTGCGCTGGCTGCGTTTGCCTAATCTTCACCGCTAGCGATCGAGATTGACTAACAAGCTAGCAAGTGTAAGAAACACAACCCTTTGAAGTGCGCTAATAACAGAGACACACACTTTCGCACTACTTGCAAGTGCCCCGAGGTTGGCCAAATACTACACCGCTCAGCGACGAGATTTACTAACAGCTGAGCAAATGATAGAACCACAAGAAGTTGAACAGCGGCAGTTTTTTTTACTCAGATAGACCGACAAACGGTGGACGCATGCAGATACGGTTGAGATATATGCTTGGTCAACGATTTGTTGCTGTGCAATATACTCTTGAGAATGTTAGTTGTGAAAAGTAATAAGAAAGAAAGTTCACTTTACTCACCAACCTAGAGGAGTGACTTTCAATACACAGCTCACTACACGAATGCTTGGGGTATGTTTTGCCTTTCTTACAGAAAGGTATAGTTATCGGTCGATTTGGGAGATCCTTAATTATGGGTCTTAGATATACCTTTATAGGTACCTATCGAATCAGCTCGACGAGTTCTGTCGATGTCAGTGTATTTGTATGTATTGGTGTGATTTTTTTATAAACTTTGTCACTACGTTTTTGCGAAACTGGGAAGTACAGTAAAAATGATTTTTGTCTTAAAAAATTTGATTTTTTTCCCTCTTCAATGTATAAAAGAAAGAAAAAAAAACAAAATAGTTTGAAAAATAAATTTTCATAGTAATTATCATCAAATCATCACTCCAAAAAACGTGTCAATATGGCTGGCTAGCCACAACCAGCAATCACTAAAATCAAGATTATCGTATGTATGACGTCAAATTATACGTAACGTCATAGATACGCGCTTGCTATCAGTATGGACCTGTCGATGTGTGGAAGGGAGAACAGATAGAATTCACTCCCACTAAGGTCTTGATGTCATCCTGACAGAATCCGTATGGGAGGAAAATAACGGTTAAAATTTTCCCGACCAATGGTTATTTTTTTTTTCACTTTTATGGATCAGTTTGAAACCGATCCATTTCAAAAATTTCGGAACCGAAGCCCCGATTTATGAAACTTAAAAATGGTTTTCACCAAGGGGTACGACCCCAAAATTGATGAAGTCGTTGATGAGTACGTCATGCCCACACTGCATGGTACGGAAGCGATAGTAACTTCGCCCAACATTATATTCAGGCACAGATTGCTCTGAGAAGGGGAAAACAACACGGGTACGCGGACGATGTATGTCCTCTCATCTTGTCACATGCCGTTCGTGCTTACGAAGCTTTTTCTTAAGCAGCAACGACAGGAGAGTATTTCGCCCGTGGAAGCAAATTGAATCCAATAAGACAAATGCTCTCGAGCTTTAAGCTCTCGGGCTTGTTTTTTTGTTCCCTTTTCTCTTCCTCTCTTCAGATCTAACGTTGCGTTGTTGTTGTTGGGGTTGGTGTCTAGAGAAAAACGATGACGGCTTGGAGGTCAATCTGAACTTTCACTTGCTGAAGCCAATGGAAGATGACAACCAAACAGTAGCGCCACCAAGCCCTCCATAGTAGAGTTTGAAGCATTTGGGATTTTTTTGGAACATGCATATAAAGCTAAAAAGCTAATTATCATTATTGACAAAGTTGAAGAAACAGAAAAAAAACCTTTTCGCCAGGTTGACCAAATACAAAAATGACAAAATCGACAAAATTGAAAAAAAATGACTAAATAGACCAATTTGACAAAATTGACGAAATTGACAAACTTGACATAATTCATTGATTTGACAAAATTCACTTAGTTGAAAAAATCATAGAATTGATGAAATATATAAAATTGACAAAATCGAGAAATTGGCAGATAAAATTCACTGAATTGACAAGATTGATAAGACTGACAAAATTAACAAAATTGAAAAAATTGACAAAATTGACAAAATTGACAAAATTAACAAAACTGACAAAATTGACAAAATTGACAAAATTGACAAAATTGAAAAAAGTTAACAAAATTAACAAAATTGACAAAAGAGATGACAAAATCGACAAAATTCACTAAATTGACAAAATTGACAAGATTGATAAAACTGACAAAATTGAAAAAAAATGACTAAATTAACGATGACAAAGTCGAAAAAATTCACTAAATTGACAAAATTGACAAGATTGATAAAACTGACAAAAATCGACAAAATTGACAAAATTGACCAAATTGACAAAGTCGACCAAATTGACAAACTTGGCTTAATTCATTGATTTGACAAAATTCACTTAGCTGAAAAAATCATAACAATTGATAATATTTATAAAATTGACAAAATCGAGAAAATTGGCAGAGTTGACAAAATTGACGATGAAAAAATCGACAAAATTCACTGAATTGACAAAATTGACAAGATTGATAAAACTGACATAAATCGACAAAATTGACCAAAACGACCAAATTGTCAAAATTCACAAAATTGACACAGACAAAATCGACAAAATTCACTTTATTCAAAAAATTGACAAAATTGACTGGCGAAATTTACAAAATTGACCCAATTGACCAAATTGACAAAATTGACAAGATTGACAAATTGACAAAATTGACCAACTTGGCAAAATCGAAGAAAATTGACAAAATTGAGAAAATTGGCCAAATTGACAATGACAAAATCGACAAAATGCACTTAATTGACAAAGCTGACAAAATTGACAAGATTGACAAATTTGAAAAAATTGACAGAATTTTCAAATTAGAAAAAGTTGACAAAATCATGAAAATTGTTAAAATCGACAAAATTGACAAAATCTAGAAAATTGGTTAAATTGACAAAATTTACTAACTAACAATGCTGACAAAATCATGAAAATTGATAAAATTGACATTATTGATAAAATGGAAAAAATGACCAAATTAACAAAATTAACGAAATAAACAAAATCAACAAAACAGAATAAAAATCTCAAAATAACAAAATTCAAAATACTACGCTTTCAAAATTTTCAATATTTTTAATTTTCAAAATTTATTCTACCGATTTTCTACATTTTGGTATCGTATTTTACTCTAGCAATTGAAATTTTATCCAATAGTTTTATCTATGTATTTGTTTCCTCTACTTGAGAGGTTAAATTATTTGAAATACATGGTCAGGTATCTTTTTTTAAATTGTATTCTTAATTTTTATACCCCTTCCATTTTGAAGATATCATATGCTGTAACTCCAAAAGGAGTAAATCGAGTTAGGTTATAATGTCTTAGAAACGGAATCATACATGATATTCCAGAATCTAGTTATTCAAAAATCTCCAATTAGTTGCAAATAAGGTTATTTATATGAAATTTATGATTATATTAAAAATACTTTTATCCTAATAAAAACTTTGAATCTTTATTTCCTAAATTCATTTTGGATTTATTGCGTATGAAATTCATTAATCATAATTCATAATTCATTTTGTTTTATATGTACCCAAATATAATTTACAGACTGTAAGAAAGGCTACAATTCACTGTCAAGTGTATTAAATCGGGTTTTTTTTTTACGTGTTACGGCACAAAGGAAAACTCAATTTTAACACATTTAGGACAATTTAAAGTAGAAAATCATAGTACGGTTTTGCACACTGAACACTAAATAACGCCACTTAAACTCATCACAGATTAAAAAATACGTATTTCTAGTAAATATTTCAATAAAACTGCGGGACAATAAAACAAGACGGTCGATCAAAAACCAGCGCTGCCAGAAGAGGATATTACATTATTACATTAAATTAGGTTATCAGCTCAAAAATAAACTGTTCATAGCCTTATAGTTATTAAGATACTAAAAAATTATTAATTAGACTCAAATTTGCTGAGCGCAATCAAGTATTTTAATGTAGGAGAACACCCTGTAATGTCAAAAATATTCTGAACACTAAAACTAAAAACTATCCTAAAATTAAACTAATCATAAAGAGAAAAAATCTCTGCGATAGAAGACTGCATCGATTTGCCTCTGAAGTTAGAGATGATTTCACATGTGATTTTTAAAAGTAAGATTCCGATCCCAGTGTGTGTCCCAAGTACATCACGTGATCAGACCATTTTAATGAAACCCCATGAAAAAATATGGAATGATTTTCATAAGGTTTAAAAAAATTTGCTCTTGGCTTATGGGAAATAAAATAAGATGAGTTTTGGAAGCGTTAGGACAAATTTTCCACATTTTCAAGTAATTCAAAAAGGAAATTAAATTGTTGCAATCTACTACGTACCATCTATAAATTCATACCTTTGGCTGAAAACAAAGTGTCGTCAGCAAATAATCTACTACCTTTTCCAACTGGTACATCAGGAAGATCAGAAGTAAAATATTTTATAAAATTAGCCCAAATACACTGCCCTGAGGGACACCAGCTCAAATGGGTGTCCTTTCAGAGCATGAATTTTGATAGCTTACTTGTAAGGTTCGGCTAGTCATATAATTTTGAATAATTTTGGTGAGATATACGGGAAAATCAAATCGAGCTAATTTAGCTACTTAACCTCTGTGCCAAACACTGTCAAAAGCTTTTTCAATATCAAGAAGAGCAACACCAGTTGAATAACCTTCAGATTTGCTACCGTTAATCATATTACTTTCACTCAAAAGTTGATGTGTAGTAGAATGTCCATGACGAAAACCAAGTTGTTTGTCACCGAAAATAGAATTCTGATTAATGTGAATCATCATTCTATTCAAAATAACTCTCTCAAATAGTTTACTTAAAGAAGGAAGCAAACTAATTGGTCGATTACTTGAAGGCTCTGAAGCACTTTTTCCAGGTTTCAAAATTGGAGTTACTTTGGCATTTTTCCATTTATTGGGAAAATAAGCCAAGTGAAAACATTTATTGAAGGTTTTTACTAAAAAATTGAATGTGCTTTCAGGCAACTTTTTAATAAGAATATAGAAAATCCCATCTTCCCCCGGGGCTTTCATTATTTTAATTTTTTTGAGAATCAATTTAAGTTCATCAATATTTGTCTCACAGGAACTTTCAAATACATTTTGCTTAGAAAGAATATCATAAAATTCAAGGGAAATTTGAGCATCTATTGGACTTTTAACGTTAAAATTAAAGTCATGAGCAGACTCAAACTGTTGGGCTAATTTTTGAGCTTTTTCTGCATTAGTTAAAAGAAGTTTATCCCCATCTTTCAAAGTAGGAATTGGCTTCTAGGGCTTTTTCAGAATTTTAGTTAATTTCCAAAATGGCTTCGAGTAGGGTTTTTTGTCCTCTACTGCTTTAGCAAAATTTTTTATACGAATGAAGTTTAAACGCATTTGATCTCTTTTTGAAGGTCGCAATAAATAAATTTCAAATAAGGATTTCAAATCCCTAGTTCGTTGATATTGGCGTCGACGAATGTTTTTCAGTCGTATCAAAAACTGAAGATCATCATCGATCAAAGGTTGAATAAATTTATGTTTAACTTTAGGTATTGAAGCGATTTTAGCATTGACTATTGAAGTTGTAAAATTTTCTACAGCCAAATCAATATCTTCTATTGAATTCAGTGGAACGTTTACATCCAAATTTCGTTCAATAAAATTCCAATACCGCTCCCAGTCAGCTTTTTGAAAGTTAAATGTTGATTTTCAAGGGTTTTCAATGGGACTTTGGGATAAAGAAAAAGTTACTGGAAGGTGGTCTGAATCGAGGTCCGCATGAGTAACTAATTGACTACAATGCTCGCCTAAATCCGTTAGAACCAAATCAATTGTGGAAGGATTTCTAATTGAAGAGAAACAAGTATGCCCATTAGGATATTCAACAGTATAATAACCTGCAAAGCAGTCATTAAATAAAATATTCCCATTTGAATTTGAAGAAATATTAACCCAAGATCGGTGTTTTGCATTAAAATCACCAATAATAAAAATTAAAAATTTATTTCTAGTGAGTTTTTGTAAATCTCCATTCAAAAAAAAAATTACGTTCACCGTTACATTGGAAAGGCAAGTATGCGGCAAAAATTATAATTTTCTCCATAGAAGTTTCTAATTCAATTCCAATTGTTTCTAAGACTTTTGTATTGAAAGAAGGAAGAAGTCTAAATTTGAGACGACTATTGATGACAATAGCTACACCCCCACCTTGTCGATCAAGTCGATCATTTCGTAAAATTTTAAAGAAAGCATTGCTTTTGAAGTTATTGTCTGGCTTTAAAAAAGTTTCAGTGATGGCAGCAATGTGTATGTTTTGAGTTTTCAAAAATAAAAAGAATTCTTCTTGGTTAGCCAACAAAGAAAGATCTAGCGTCCCAATTCATAATATCTAAGCATCTATTTGGACCGATTAGGGAATCATAAAGTCATAATAATTTGTTAGCATAATTAAAAGAAGTTTAAGTCGCAAATGCCATAAAGATGGTAAAACGACTATAATCGAAACAAAAACAAAATTAAAAGAAGTTTTAAAAGCTTCAAACATTGAATTTGTTTTCAACATAATTTGCATCATTTCCATTAAATTTTGATGCAAAAATTTTAATTTTTCCTCAGTAATCTCTCCTAAATCAACAAAATTGTTAGGATCAGAAATTGAAGGAGAAGAACAAGTATTTGAATTTCGGGGGTTTTCCCAAGCCTTCGCATGAACGTTGAGACTTGGTTTTTCCTATTTTTATTACCCAGACAACCATTTGGTGGGTATTTCGAATTTGCAACGCAAATATACGTACAAATATACGTGTACACATATCGTATATAATGTAGCAAAACCAGTATATACGTATCATTTTGGAGGCCATATAGGTACATTAGCAAACAACTTCTTGATTTGGATTGTATTAAATTACGATTTGCACGACTTGTCATGCGCATCACTTACGACTACCCTGATTCTATTTGGAATATACTATGACAATTCACATCATCATATAGATGATTGAGGTTATAATATACGACATTTTTCGTAACAATATGGAAAGTTCGACGACTTATTTGGTCGTCTTTTGCGACTTGAGCGCAGGGCTCCCATTTTCCGTCAGTTGAAAAAAAATATTTTTTTTGGGATTTTAAAAGAATTGGTTTAATCATCCCCAAAAATAATAAAAATAAGATTGTTTCAAAGAAATGTGTATTTTTGCTGTCAAATTCAAATTTATATGGTACACATTTATAATTTGCCTGATTGCTGATTTTTTTTCCACGTTCATGAATTTATTGTTAGCGCCTGGACTTGATCCCCTGACGATTCGATCAGCAGCTCATGATGGTTCCTCGACGCTATCTGGAATATATAAATTCAAGGGGATTTGCTTCAAAGGCATTAAACCAAAAGCAAATCGTATATTTCTATAACTTAAATCTTTTAAATCGTAGAACACGTCATCGATGATCTGAAAATAGACCAACATTTTGAAGCCCCCTTTAATACGATTCCAATCATCGATGTCCCATTATCATAAACGATTTTATTGAACTTTTTTGTATTCTTTTACGATTGCCAGCAAATACGTTTTACTGAAATCAGACATGCGTATTAATTTGCAAAGGTATACGATATCATGCACATTATTACGAATCAATGCAGTTATATACGTTTTTTATTTCGAATTATTTTATGCATAGCACGACAAAATCTCTCAATCACGGCTGATCACCGTATATAGGTCGTTTCACGGATTTTTGACGAATTGTCGTACACAAAGGTCGAGTTCATATGTACATAAATACTTCTTGTCGTAACAAAATCATGCAATGCTTTTAAATACGATAAAGAATATGCATGGACCGCACATTGTAGGTTCAGATATACGAAAATGAGTATAAATAACATTCTATACGATGTAATCTGTAAAAGAAAATACGACTTCTGGTTGTCTGGGTAGTTGAACCTGAAGAGGGAAACCCATTTTCAACCACCTCTGAGAACGATAAACAACGAGCCTGTGGCGCAGAATCAGCACAGGTAACATTAAAATCACTTCGGGTATTACCCAGCCGTGATTCCAATGTAGGCCGAGGCTGACCGCGAACAGGCAGGTTGTTTGCCGGCCCGACGTGTGAAGACGAAAAAGAGGAAGGAGGAGAAGAAACTTTTCTGGAAACTTTGGGATTTTTCCTAGAAGCAATAATTTTTGCCCTGATGGGACAGTCTAGCGAATTCGAGGAATGATTACCTGCGCAATTTGCACACTTGAAAAATTCTTTTTGTGGCTTATCACCACCAAAAAGGCATTTAGATTTTTCATGATCGAATGAGCCGCAAAGCATGCATCTGGCATTCATTCTACAATTTTTAGTGCCGTGACAAAAAGCTTGACAACGACGACATTGCGTAATATTTTGAAGGAAATTGGTTGAAGATTTTCGAAAAGGTTCGAATTTGACTCGACAATGAAACATAAGACGAGCCTTTTCAAGAATTTGCAAATTATTAACTTGATCCTTTTTAAAATGGATCAAACCAAGCTCAGGAGCAAAACCAACACTACTGGTATTATTCGTGTTGGTTGTTTTCCTCATTTGAATTACTTTACTCGGAGAAAAACATAACAAAGAATTTAATTCGGTTGTGATTTCATCCGGTTCAACTTTGAAAGGACGATCACTTTTAGTGTCGTACGTAAAAATTGATGTTTTTTATTATTCAAATAATTTAAATTTTTTTGAAAACATCAAAGATTCCCCCAATATACGAGCAGTTCCCCCCTTCGACCGATCTAAAAAGAAATCTTCACATCCTTGACGGAAGTAACGATTTCTTTTCGAAAGGCATTGAAGTCTGGAATCGTGACCGTAAATGGTGGAACCTTTTCGTTTCTAAGAGTATAAAAAGAAAGTTTCTTATTACTCTTATCAGAATTGAAAATGATTATTTCCTTATCACCGATGTTATGAAGGACATCGAATGAATTGGAAATTTCAACTTTTATGGCAAATGGATCTGAATTAGGCTCGGCAATCCGCTTTCTTCCGACTTTGATGCCTGCCGATGACTTCCCTATGTTGGAAAGAAAAGAGAAAAATATGAGTAAAAGCAAATGAAAATAATGTTTGTACGGAAAAGTGCTGATTGAAAAACAGGTAAGAATAAAATAAATAATGTAAAATGTTCCTGCAGGAATACAGCAACAATGATACGATGCTCCGGCGTACGTGTTGACGGCTCTACGGTACAGATGGAAGTGACAAAGTTATTGTATAAAATACTCTTCTGCTTGTCTATCAAACTTAAATTTAGAATAAGAAATTGATTGACCGACAAAAAGAACATCCGTGTACGAATTATTGTCTTATTCGAATGCATTATTGTTGATACTTTCGGTTTATTCTGGAGAAATTCCCGGACCCGATCCTTCGCGGCCACGGTTCAACAAAACCTAAACCGATTGTTTTGGTTTCGTTCTTTTTCGTCAATTCGCATATAGCCAACTCAGCCTGTGGTTCTGAGTTACCCTGCAGTGTTTGCAGTTTATTCTGGGTGGTTAGCCCAGAATATGATAATATTTAAGGAAGGATTTAAAGTTGAGAATCACTTAGGATAAGCGACAAGATTGTAATCGCAATAGGTCTAAGTTAGCTTGATAGAACTTGACAAACTGAAATGAATAAACGGTATCTCATTCCCGAATGAAATCCCTGTTGCTAAATCATTGAATTCAAAAAATAGTAATTAAATAACTGCAAAAACAATTGACAGTCAGGAACAGATTATCCGTCTCTTAAAACGGTCATGTATGAATTTGTGTCGATCTGATGCATAATAACAAATTAATAACAAAAAAAGTGAACTTTTATTATGAACGGCCCCTTTTTATGTCGTCTGTTGAAATCAGAAATCGATTTCTCGCCCTGCAAAACTCTCGTGTATGAAGTTTGCATAATAACGTAAACATTGAACAATTAATGTGGACGACCCCTTTGCCTACCATTCCCTCAAAATTTGACTCTTGAAATAAATTGCTCATGCTGTGAAACGCATATGTTCAAATTTTCATTAAAGTCTTACGCATAACCACGACAATATCTCAAATACATTGAACAATTAATATGAACGACCTCTGTTTCCGACTCTCCATACTAAACTGAATAATCTGAAATCGATTGCCCGTCCCTGGAAACTTCCATGTGCCGAAAACTCATGTGCAAATTTTCGTCACAATTCGATGTATAATAACTCCAATATCGTTAAAACAATTAGTGGTATGAATAAGGTTTAGCAATTGCTTCGGTAGCTTTTACTTAGCTCGAAATCAATCAAAGCAAAAGTCCAAAGCATTTGCTTAGTTTGGTATGAATAAACATTTGCTTAGCGGATGTGTACTAAAGTCTTAGAACATAGCTTTTGCTTCGAAAAATAGAGCTATCCAACCAGCAGAATCTGAAGTTTTCTAAAGTAAAATAAAGGAAGACGATCAGAAAATTGAAAAGTACGGCTAAAGTAGCCTTGAATTCAACGAAGCGGGTGGTGGGTGTAAGAACGACCGGAATTTTTTTGTTAATGCGTGCTTGTATGTTGATGTTTAAAGAAAAATGAATATATACATATTCGAATATTGTCAAACAAAAAATTACCTAACTTTAAAATTTATCATAAGCTCTCCCACATGTATTTGAATCGGGATAATCCGATGTATCAAAAATAGGCAATAGGCGCGCATTTTAATTTAGATTTTTTTTAAATCTTAGAATTATAAAAAAAAATAAATAAAAAAATGAGAGATCTGTATAATGTTTTAAATTATTACATATTACTTCTTACTTTTAGCCAATTGGGACTTCTTCCACTATAGCCGGATTTTTTTTTATTTGAGGCCGTTAGAGCCAAAGGGGTATAAGTGCATAAAAGCTGATTTCGAGAAAAAAGCACTTGAACTTCGTTGTGTTCCAGTAAATTCCATAGATATTTTTTTTCAATTTTTTTCATGTGAATGATTTTTTTAAATAAAAACAAAGCATTTTGTACATTTTCCAAAAAAAACAACGTTTATTTGACGTTTATTGAGGCAACACATATTTTTTAAATTTGGCACTTATACCCCTTTGGCTCCAAACACATGCACTTATACCCCTTTGCCACCAAATAAATTCACTTATACCCCTTTGCCACCAACAAATTTTCACATCCAAGTTTTTTGATCTTGTTGATATGGGTAAGAAACCATAAATATTCATTGCTAAAAGAGTCAATTAGTTTTTGTATAAATATAATTTTGTTGTTTTGATGAGAAATATACTCTGGTACAGTAGGTTAAGAGATTTCATGGCTGAAGATCGACCTGGTCTTGGCAATTTCTAGTAAATCTCTCCAAACAACGTTTTTTCATCAGGATTGATTTATATTTATTCGTGAAAGGTATTTTCCACTAAATTCCAATCACCACATGTTTTGTACGTCTTTGCCTAATCAATTGGGTATTGGAATGGGACTTGCGGTCACTCTGAGTTGGTTTTTTACAGTAAATTAACGATAAGCGCTTCAATATTAACCCAGTTATCTAGTAAACATACTTTATTTGTACTTTATAAGCCTTTAATCCGTGGCACACTCCATATATCCAGAAATCAGGAATTTGTGATCCGCTAATTTGTTATTGAAATAGAAAAAATAATAAAATATATTAATTTTATTTTACTACTAGAATTATCACTAAATGCAATCAAATGAGTTACAGTTGATAGTAAATTTTTAAACATCATCAGCTATTCAAAAGAAAAGTGAATTACATTTATTTTAAAATTTTTTGGTCCCGATGAAAAAACATTACTTTCTTGAAATCAAGTTAGGGTTGGTGGCAAAGGGGTACAAGTACATCAGTTTAATGGACTTTGGAGGCAAAGGGGTATAAGTGCAACACTTATACCCCTTTGGCTCCAAACAAAAAGGAAATTTCAGTAAGCAGGATTTTTTCAACGACATCTAAACATAACAAAATAGCGAAATAAAATTATGATTAAAATAGCATATGATGATTCACAGTCAAGGATTCGTTCTAGATGGTTATCTCGATTTTTTTCATTTTGTCACTTATACCCCTTTGGCTCCAAGGGCCTCATTTGAAATATTTACTAATTGATTTGGTTATTGTCATCTTAGACGAATGATTTTATACAACGACAGGAATATGAAAAAAGTTGGGTTATCACTTCGACTTTCTTTATCCATGTTGAAAATGCCTTTTTGAATTGTTTTGAAGTGAAATATTGCTTATTTGATAAATTCATGACGTTATTAAAGATTTTTTTATTAGAAAAGTCTGCTACCGAGCATGCTTAGAAAATAAAGCAATTGCTAGGAGATTGGTCGAGCAATTGCTTCAGATTTGAGCTTTATTCATACCAAACTAGCTTGTTCTAAAAGTAAAAGCTTCTGACTGAGAAAACAGCTGTCAAAAAAATTTTATTCATAACAACCGAAGCAATTGCTTTAAGCGACTGCTCGACTGCTCGATTCAGTTTAGCAAAAGCAATTTCTAGGTTTTTTTCATACCACCCAATATTTGTCTTGTATCGTCGACCTCGTTCAAAAGTGATCTTCCGAAAATTTGAAGCATTTAACATCATTCCTGGTGAGCATCCATGCCAAATTTCAGCTATCTAGCTCGTAAGACGGCTGGGCCTATTGAGGACAAACAAACATACAAACCCACAAAAATTGCTTTTTATATCTATGTAAAAGATTTTTTTTATTTCTTATCAAGTTTATTAGAGACACATTACCTATGTTAAAGATAAATAGTATAGTTTTCTACATTTCTAATGTAATATTTATTTTATAATAAATTTATTTCTCCCCGAGTTTAAAAAAAAAGTAATTTTCTTTTGGATTCTGAAAAATTATGGAGAGATGTGGGCCAAATGAACAAATAACATGCAAAGTTTATGGGTTGACCAAAAACTGTAATTTCATAACTCATTTAGTTGTTTAAAAGCAATTCCGGTTAAGAAATAAAAAAAAAGAGTTGTTTATGATAAAAAAGTTTTAAAAATTTGGCTCGCGTACGTTTTGGCAAAATTTGTTATAAAGGATTTATGTTCGTCTCTATCGCATTAAATGACAATGGAAGAATATTTTTTATAACTCTTCATTCGGCATAAGAAACTTTTCAGATAAGGAAAATGTATTTTGAGTGATGAATGTGTATAAAAATACCCAAGGTGACCCAAGATATCCCAAAGATGAATTTTGGCCTTTCGATACGACAAAGCAAAGGACAATACTAATACGAAGCATACATTTACTTTTATACAACAAAGCAAAATATTAAACCAAAAAAATTAAAAATTCCACCAATCTCACTGTCCCACACATTGTATCCAAGTACAGAGCCAGCCAGCCAGCCAGTCAGCCATCACGAATGCATTCGTGACGGCTGCAAACTTTTGGTGGAGGGCAACTTGAAGCATGCAAAAACAACACCATTTCCCGAAACGTCACTTCCGTACACATGGCGGCGTCACCCGACCGAATGCCAGAGTCGGTGAAAAATTCACGACCCCCACGAGAACCAAACAACCATATTCCTCGGTGCAAAAATGTATTTTTCCCTGCAACCATTCCGGGTTCAGAAAATTTGCCACACACCACACATAGAGAGTAAGGTTAGAGGTTCTCGGTCACATTCCCGATTGGCTTGGCATTGCTCCTGCTGGTGGAGGAAACATGATGGCGTGGTAAAGGTGCTTGGGCTCTTGCAAAGTTCAGGGTTTTGTTTTCGGTAAATTTTGCAGGATGCTCTCTTTTTGCCGACTTCTGCTTGCCATACAAAGTTCTTCCTATTTGCGATGCTGTTGATGGGTGCCAACTTTGCGATGTTGGCGCTCTCCCGAAAAACTTCACTCCAGTCAGACTCTAGACAACTTAAACATTCGCTTGGTAATGTCTGGCTGCCGGATCCCATTCCTGGAGAATTTCGGGATTCGGGATCTGCCAGACAACAACGAACGGTGGGTCGTGAAGACTTCTTGCTATTGTATGGAGTTTGAAATGACTGAACTGCAGCCCAGAACAATTTCGGTTGCCGAGTGGCGTGTGGTCTTCCGGGAGGATTTTTTTTCCTGAACATCTCACATACACCCAAACATCCAGACGAAATGGTAGGAATCCATCGTCACGCTCCCGGAATGTGGCGGGATAGACCCCAAGCCAGACACCAAAAACGTGGTAGCTCCACCTTACAGTGCATATTTGTTGGTGGCGTTTTTGAAGTTCGCGTGGAGTGTGAAGGAGGGAATATTTGCAAACTTCCGAAACTATTGTGGGGTACTGAAGTCGTATTGAGGTTGACGAGGAATATTATTTATAGGGGAATTTGAGTACCGTGAGTCCGATGAGTTTTTAATTATAAATAATTAGAATGGTAAGATGGTTCACAGTAAACGAAAATTGCGCGAAGTACGAAAATCATATTTGTATCTAATAACTATATATGAACAGTTTAAACACAATTTAGGAGCAAACCCAAATTATATTTCACTTTTATGTTATCTATGGTCTTCTTTTACAGTAATCCAATATAAAATTAGATTCCATTCAATCGTAGGCCAGTGATCGAACTTTTGTTTAAAGAGTACTTATTAGCCTTGACAGTATTGCGGATTCATCTCCTTTGGTACCATTTGGACTTTGCTGGATTTATACCAAGCCAAAGGACACGAAGGGTACTGATGCCAAATCCGACCAAAACAGTTCAGGCACTCTCCGACGTATACAGCTGTATTTACGAACTACTCGTGCTCAGTGATCACCAACTGTTCGGAATGCATACCTGTTACCACACTTACATTTGCCTTGACATACCGAATTTTTCTTAAAAAACGAAAATCTTCCCGATCAGGAAAGCATATCAGAACTACTTCTCAAACCGATCTCAACACGATAATGTAATATTATTCAGATAAGGTACACCGGGGTAAGTGAGGAAAGGTTTTCTTATAGTTCAACTTTAAAAAATCATTAAAAAATCAGCAGGGGATCAATTTTGATAAAATCGTGTTCAATGTGATGCAGAACATGTTGTTTACAAATGCTGAAGAGATGAGCTTGATAGACAGAATGCGAAAAAAGTAATCCGGTAATTTGTTATGGACTTCTGGTGTCTTCACTTAACCTGCCTTATGGAGTAAGTGGGGACTGTAAATTTTCCCTTTGATTTCTCAGGAAATTTGCAACAAATTTATGTTTTCTTGAAAAAGTTCATGGTACTATAAGTAAGTCATCTTTCAATCATATTTGTGTGTAATTCATGTTGCAACACACGAGATCCGATTTTATCAAAAATTTATACTTATTCCAGAAAAGTACTTTACCAACTTTTCATGATCCGAATGCTAAATAAAGCTAAATTGTATGAAATGAAGGATAGAAAATTGAAAAAAATGTGTAAACATCAAGTATGTATAAAGCCGTCCCCACTTACCCCAGGTAGGGTTTGGAGACAAAATTTTAGATTTTTGCAAATAAACTCTTTTTTCGTATTTTTTTTTTCAAATTTAAGGATGTAAGGATTGTTTCAATGTAGAGCTTTTTGTCAAGAGCCAACTTGTTTACGAGAAATTGGCGATTGAAAAAGGTGCACATCAACTCCACGTCGTAGTTAAAAATAGAAAATTAACAAAAAGTCACATCCGCTATTGTCGAAACCGTATCTCTTTTACAATTATTGGATAGATTACAAGTAAATTTAACATTCTTCATTAAAAGATTGAAAAAAAAGTTCATAGTATTGTTTTAATAGTCATCGTCCCCACTTACCCCGGTGTACCTTATAGATTTGATATCAAAATCTTAGCGAAAGCGCATTCTATAACATCACCAGAACTCTTATTAAGCTCAATTCTGGCTGTTTGACCATATCATAGAAACGTCATCATGACCAATTTCGGTCACCAGAGCTTTTATACAGCTGTTGTTAAACATGTTAGCAATTTTTGTTTTTTTTTTCAATTCTGTGGTAAAATTAATAGCCAATGTTTTAACCATAGTTGTACCAATGTTTTAACCATAGTTTCTACTGGCAGATAAGATTTTAGGTGAAATGTGTATGAAAATAGTATCTTAAAATAAATGCGCCTTGTCAAATCTGATGGTCAATCCAATCATGATAAATTTGATGGAAAATAGGCTCTGAAAATATTTTCAAATACTTGCATTGTGAATCCATCAACATGGCGTCATTTTGTGCCCTTCGATTTTGCAACCAACATGGCGTTAGTCAATTAAATGCTAAATAGCTTTTTCACAGTCAGATTTGTTTCATAATGGGTTAATGAGAGCCATATAAAAAGCTAAAATTTCTCGCAAGCCAACCAATTATACGCTTAGGATGATTTCCTCATTATTGAGTTGTTAATCATTAGTACAGTAAATGAGGACAGACTTTGTAAATGAAAAGGGATTGGTTGTAAATGACCCGTGCATTGAAGTGTTGAAGTCGAATTGTCTGACGCCATCTAAAAATCCTAGATGGCGGCTTCCACTGAACTTCAAAATGTTGCAAATGACTTAAAATCGCATGAAACCTTAACAATATTGGTATTGGGTGAAAGGGCTAAACGAGTAAAAGTCCAATTTCGATATCTGAAGCCACCTTGAAATACAAGATGGCGGCATCCGCTCAACTTTAAATGCTGTAAATGACAAAAAGTATATGGGTATTGGTTTAAAGAGTTAAACTAGAAGAAGTCGATTTTTTTCATTCCGAAAAGAATGAAACCCAGACAATATGAGTATTGAGAGAAATAGCTAAACTAGTAGACGTTGAATTTCGCTATCCGACGCCATCATTAAATCCAAGATGGCGGCTTCCACTGAACTTTATAATGTTGAAAATCACTGAAAATCAAGGGCTAAACAAGAAGAAGTCGAATTTTGCTATCGAATGCCATCTTGAGATCCAAGATGGTGGCTTCCACTGAACTTTAAAATGCTGTTAATCACTGAAAATCACATGAAACTCGCTCAATATTGATATTCGTCGAAAGGGATCAACAAAAAAAAGACAAATTTCTCTATCAGGCGTCATCTTGAAATCCAAGATAGTGGCTTCCACTGAACATTAAAATGATTTTAATCTCTGAAGATCACATGGAATTCCCACAATATCGTCATTGGGTGAATGGCTTAATAAATTTAAGTCGAATTTCTCTATCAGACGCCATCTTGAAATCCAAGACGGCGACTTTCGCTGAACCTTAAAATGCTGTGAATAACTAAAAATCTGAAAATAACTAAAAAATCATGAAACTCCCACAATATGGGTATTGGCTTATAGACTAAACTAGAAGAAGTCAAAATTCGCTATCAGACGCCATCTCAAAATTCAAGATGGCGGCTTCCACTGAACTTTAAAATGCTGTTAATCACTGATAATCGCATGAAGCTCCCCCAATATCGGTATTGGGTGAAAGTGATAAACGAGTAGAAATCGAATTTTGCTATCATAAAACGAGCTGCACAAAAAATGGTATAATAAAAACATATTAAAACTTTCTAATGCTGGTTCCCTTAATCTGTGTTACTTGAGATGCTTCTGTGATAGCATGCGCGCCTCTCTAACGTCAGGTCGAGGCTCGAATTTCCTGGCTGTACCCTGTAAGCTATTTTGATTTTAAGGACAGTAGGAGAATAGGATGCTCAAAATCAGATCACACTAGTCAAATATGTTTCCAAATGGCATCCTTTTACCCACTTCCCAGAACAAAATTATTTGCTAGGATGCAGAGATGACCTTTTCATATCTATCTATTGACTACTAAGACGTGGCCGGCGCCGTTATTGATGATTAAAGTGAGAGCATCAATTTTGGGCATTGTGAATGTGCTGTAAGTCACAGACACCATTCATTCCACCTTTGAACAAATTTTTTGGCTTCGGTCAATCACAGAGTAGCAACCATTGGCGATGTGGAATTCGTTCTACTGAGCTACGCCTGCGATCATGGAATTCGAAATGCATTCAATATCATTGTTATACCAATAAAGAGTTAAAAAGCATACTGAGTAAATTCAATGGAGTTGTTCAATATTAATTTATCACTAAAAAAATATAAAAAAGCATTTCGGATTCAATGTTTTAAGGTGGATGTGAGTAGTCAATCAAGCTAAGCTAAGCTTATTTGAGATACTTTAACATCCTACGAGTACTAAATTATATCTCATTTGGATTTGAAAAAATGGGACCTCAAAATATCTCATCTTGATATAGTTTTATTTTTTCTCTTCTGATTGGGTTTGTCTTGTCAACAATTTTGCCATCCCGAACGGTGTAATATGGGTCACCCAGAAGCGTTTGGTAATCAAACTTGCAAAAGGATTTTCCACACAGCAGTTGATCATATAATTTACGAGATCTTGGTTTGGCTGGAGCACCTTTTTTTTACTGGGCTTTGACTTCTGCTTCTTTTATATGTTTAGACCTAATCTTACCTTGATACGATGAACAGTGCTGAGAGGGGATCCACGTTTTTGACCACGTCCTGAACTGAGGGAGTTTTCTTACTGACGTAAGCCCGCATGACTTTCCAGTCCAAAGTTTTGTCCACCGGATCCGTTTGCTGTCCTGATTATTTATTGTCCACGAAGTTGCTTTCCTCTCCATACTTCCGCGTCAGATCGCTCCAATGCTTAATTCTTCCATTTTCGCCAACTGACTCAGCGAAATGTTGGAGATAGTACACCATTTGTGCACGATATTGTTGCGTTTTTCCTACTAAATGATTCTCATTTTCACGAAAATTTTGAAAAATGGAGCTCACGGAGTTTAAAGTTAAACTGTAAACAACACCAAGCACAAATTAGGGTTGTATCAAAATCGTGTTTAGATATAATGGGACACCCTATAACAAACTAGTATTGTTTGTATTTGGTTCTGGTATGTACTTATTGGTGAATTTATTAGATTTCATGCATTCCTTAGAAGGCTCATTAAGCCCGATATTCCATAGCTTCGTTTTTCCGCCAACCAGGTCAAAATTTCATTGTTTCAATGTGTACTCCGTTGTTTGACACTGAGCTCAAAAACAATCCTTAGGGACAGTAAAAAATGTACCTCACCGAAAATCGATTACAATTTTGCACAAAATTCTCTCCAAACTTCGCAAGTTCTGTGTTCTGTTCTATTTTGCGTCCACCAGCAACACTAGCGCCCTTCAAATGCTCTAGGTTCAGAGGGTTGTCGGCCATCCTTCGCCTTCTCCAAGAGAACTAACTATATTGGGGCAAAACGTTGGCGCGTATGTACTTGTACTCGCATTTCGCCGATAGGGGGGATGAGGCCAGACAGTTTGGCCTAACCGTTTTATCTTCCCCGACCAACTCCGGGCAAACCTTTTGCCGAAATTCCCCAGAGGGTTGTGTTGCCGTTGTAACTTCGCTTGCTGTAGGAGTGATTTAATTTTCGATTCAACTCGGAAGACAGTTAGTAGTAATAAATGTGCACTGTGCTGTGCGCGGCTCCCAGTCAGTAATGGAGTGGTTCTTTATGTATTGGGGTTGGAAAAAGACATCCGGTCCCGGGGTTTCGGGCAGACTGGACCCAGACAGGTCGAGGGTGAGACCCCCGCATCGGTTCTCTCGGTCCACGTCAAACATCCAGACAGGACAACCCAGACGACTTGCTCTTCCGGGATGCGTTTTCCAATGCGCGATGGTGGGATGTTTGGGACATTTTCGCGCGTTCGTTCGTTCGTTCGTTTCCTGTCTGGCTGGACAAAAATGGGGTGTTTTTTGTAGTTGTTGGGTTCCGTGAAATGTCTACTCTTCGGTGTCATTGACATCGGATGCTGTGAGTGGGCTATTCGAAACATTCGATTTTCGATCAGGTGGGAACTGTGAGCCTGGAAATTCTCTTTGTTGTCTGGACCGTCGACGGTACTCGACGAAGGAGACACTTTTGTGTTTGTGTTTGGAATATTTGATGACTTTTCATGTTTTTTAAGAACAAGATTGAAATAAGATTTTTTTAAATTAAAAAGACGAATCATAATTTGGAAATAGGAAGCAATGAACGAATGAGAATACCTTCAACGCCCAAAAGCTCTTACAAAAATGTTGCAATAAAAGTTTTTTTTTGGAAAATTATCATGTAAAAAATGAATTTCTGTCAGTGAGTCAAATCTCAATATTAAAGTTAATAAAAACGATCAACATTCTCAATTTTGGAGTGCATTGCGTTTCCAATTTCTTATATTCACAATATTCACAATGAGAAATCTGTAGCATTTCATAACAGTCCACATTGATCTTTTTTAATAAATGGTAAGTCATGTACAAATTTTCTCATAAACATCTGAATCTTTGAATGTATATTAAACTAAATGTCAACACTTAAAAATCGGTTAAATGGAATCCCAGAGAATATAAAACATTTCAAACGAAAGAATTTCCCAAAAAAAAAAAAAAAACAAAAAAAACGTTTTCATGAAATGTTTATGAATATGATTCTCATCAGATAAAAAAAAGTTATCAAATTGTTAGTCTAAACGTGACAAAAGTTTCATTCGATGCTCTCAAAGTCAAAGAGGTAAAAGTGCAAAAATGATCGATTTAAGAAAAAATCGTATTAGAGATTAAATGTTCAAAACACAGAATCAGTTATCATTGAAAAAGTCAGATAAAGAATCCAAATGAGTATGTTGCCTTAAAGAAAGATCCTGAGTTCTTCAAAGTATAGGGACGAATGACACCTTGCTGTTAAATTCCCGGAAAAAAAAGTTCTCAAAGTTCAGAAAAATCATGAAACTGCACTTCAGTAACTGGAGAAACAACACAAGACTTGAAAATCTCAATAAATTGAATCTGGATAAAGATAAGAGGGGATTTTTTTTTTATATTTTATCAGACAATTTGCGCCGGGGGTCTTCGGATTTTCTCCAAAATTTCAAATTTTGTTCGTTTCAGCACCATAAAAAAACATGTATTTTTGCAGATTTCTAAGACTTTTATTTTTCGAGTTAGATAACGTTTAAGTTTTTTTGGAAAAAAAATTACCCTCTTTTCAAATGCCCATAACTTTGTCAATTTTTAACGGAGAATAAAAAATAGCACATCAAGACGCATTAGAACTTTACCAGAAATTCAAATAAAATATTAACAAAAAATTATATATTGATTCTCGGTATAAAATAAAGTAAATATGTTAAAAATAACGTAAAAAAGTATCGTCTGCACCACCAAAATTTTTGAAACATATTTCATTTTATAGTCCTATTAATTTCACAACTTTCATCTGAAGACACCAAAGTGGGCCATAAACTCCTTCAAGAGTTATGAAAGAAACAGGGACAATAAATCTCTTTTTTAACGTCATAAACTAACAATTTTCGAACAACTGCATTCACATATACGAACTTCTTCTCCTACCGTACGCAAGTGCACCGGGAGTTAAAAATCTGCAAAAAATACCATTTTAAAGTCAAATTAGTTTTACAACTTTCACCTGAAGACATCAAAATGATCCAATCACTCCTTCAAGAGTTATGGAAGAAATAAGAACCATATGTATTGTTGCGCCCGCGTCAGGGTATAACGATTCTCGAACCTCACGTGCTTATACGCAGAATACCATTTACACGAACTCTCTTTCTAAAGCAAACCCTTGAAACGATTGTATTAGTTGATTGTTCTTTGATCTAATTTTTTCAAAAGAGAAGATAAATAACTTGTCAATAAAATAATCCCAAGTAACCAAAAGTCGCATAGATACTTAATTCTGTGCATCAAAAGTTCACATTTGGCTGGATAAAAGGTACTCGAGAGAAATGAAAATAAGTGCTTGTTTTGGGATTCTGAACGAACATAAAAAGTCTAAACAAGTAGCATACAACGTTTTTGTGCGTTGCAAGTACTTTAAAAAATCCAGGATTCAATTTGGCTTATCGTGCTTCGTTACGAACTTTTAACGAATTTTTTGGTTCCATACAGAACTTCTTACGAACTTTTTGGTTCCATGCAGAACTTGATACGAACTTTTTGGTTCCATGAGGAACTTCTATAGAACTTCAATGCAAACGTTAGCGTTAAGATTTTGCCCAAGAGTGAATAACAAAATATCAGAGCTACGAAAATACGAACAACGAATTAAACCTTCAAATAAATCCACTGTTGTAATCAAAATGGATAGATGGCTTAAATCTAACATATATTTCACTTTTATTTTATTTTCACAATATTCATATCTAACAAATTGAAAAAAAAACACATCTCCTCGTTTACAATCCGATTTCCTTTATTTTTTGATTGCGAAGTTATTATTACAGCTGAAGCTGTTAAACCTCCAGCACCTAGAGCAAATTTATTACCGGCTAGTATCGACGGTAGCTATTCGCAGCTGTTAGCAATATGTTCTTCAAAAGAATGAACTTGACTCTAATTTTCTCTATTCCTTTTCTATATTTGAAACAGTTCCGCAAATCTTGATTGTCATGATTGGGAAAAACCTTGATGAGCAATCACATGAAAGCGCTCTCCATTTTTTAACTAAAATTGGAAATAGATAGTTAGAAAAAAAAATAAAAAAAATAAAACTACTCACGATTAATTTTGATTCCTCCTAGTTTGTTTTGGAAAAAAATTTACATCCTTTGGTGAATGGATACGAATGTTTACATTTTTTAATATCGCCTGCTTTGAAAAAGCGATAATTCTAAGTTTCATTTATATTGATGTTAAAAATAACAGCAATCTAAGAATTAGCCATGGTACAGAGGTAGCGTGTTCAGATCTCACCTCGTTGGTTCAGATTCAAATCTTCAAGCATGCAAATTTTTCAAGTAAGTATAAAACTCATTCACAGTTGAAGCAATATTAAATTAGAATAAATAGGTAAAACAATCCAAAGCAAGGAAAATTATGATTCTTTTTTCATTAATTTTTATTTTTCGAGGTCTCGTGTGGAGGCTGAATAGCCTTCTACTCAGCTCAACTATGGATTTTGAAAGTATCGATAAGAACTTAAATTTAAGGCTGAGTAGAATGCTATTCATTCGTTAAACAAAGCTGAGTAAGCTTCTAAGAGCCTGTTTTATGGAACTTTTGGTTACTTGGGATATCAACGTGCTTTGTTTACAACTCTGCACCTACACTGGGTACCTCGATTTTCACAATGGTCGCATCGCTAATGTATGTACGTTCGATCGTCGTTTTTTTCTACTGCACACGGAAAAGGTTCTTGTGATGCTTTAAGAAGTAACATAAAAAGAATGGCGAGAGATGCTAGCATTGAAAACAGCAAATTTGAATCATCTTTTCGACTTTTAACGGCTGGGCGATAAATTTTAAATTGGGAAACAACTGGGAGTTTATTATATGCTTCCAACGCTGAATATGAAAAGGCTATAATCGAGCTAACCAACAGATTTAACAGTTTTCGGCATCGCTTACTAAAAAATTAGCGCCGCTTCTTTTTTTTGAAATTTTCGTTAAAAATTTACTCGATTTATCGGTTTTATGCCGAGTAGATAGCATGCAATTTTTGCATGAAATCTTTTATGTGATTTTATTCTAATTCATAATTTTTTGCAATATTTTTTATTTTCCTTATTTGAAATGCTTCATGTACAAAAAAAATGTCCCAACCACCTCAAAGCAAAAAGCTGATAAAAGGATGTTAAAATAGTTTTGTATTGTTTAGCGCCGTTTACATAGCTGTATTTAGGGTAATTTTTTAATCGAGATACCCAGGGTAAATAGGTGCAGATTTGTAAACAAAGCACGTAGATATTATTTTATTGATAAGTTATTTATCTTTTCTTTTGAAAAAATAGTTCAAAGTATAATCAATTAATATAATCGTTTCTAGGGTATGCTTTAGAAAGAACGTTTGTGTAAATGGTGTTCTGCGTATAAGCGCGTGACTGTGCGAGAATTTATACCCTGACGCGGGCACAAGACTACATTATGGTCCTTATTTCTTCCATAACTCTTGAAGGAGTGATTGGATCATTTTGGTATCTTCAGGTGAAAGTTGTAAAACTAATTTGACTTTAAAATAGTATTTTTTGCAGATTTTTAACTCCCGGTGCACATGCGTACGATAGGAGAAGAAGTCCCTATATGTGAGTGCAGTTGTTCGAAAATTGTTAGTTTATGACGTTAAAAAAGAGATTTATTGTCACTGTTTCTTTCATAACTCTTGAAGGAGTTTATGGCCCACTTTGGTGTCTTCAGATGAAAGTTGTGAAATTAATAGGACTATAAAATGAAATATGTTTCAAAAATTTTGGTGGTGCAGACGATACTTTTTTACGTTATTTTTAACATATTTACTTTATTTTATACCGAGAATCAATATATAATTTTTTGTTAATATTTTATTTGAATTGCTGGTAAAGTTCTAATGCGTCTTGATGTGCTATTTTTTATTCTACGTTGAAAATTGACAAAGTTATGGGCATTGGAAAAGAGGGTAATTTTTTTTTCAAAAAAACTTAAACGTTATCTAACTCGAAAAATAAAAGTCTTAGAAATCTGCAAAAATACATATTTTTTTATGGTGCTGAAACGAACAAAATTTGAAATTTTGGAGAAAATCCGAAGACCCCCGGCGCAAACCCGTCAGATAATAAAAAAAAATCCCCAAGACTAAAAACATAAAAATGTTCATGTTAAGAGATTCACTCAATGATATTGGCAACTCAACTATGAGATCGTTTTTATGATAATTTGGAAAATGATTTGATGAATTCAGGATATTTACTTCAGTAGATGATGAAATTTTGGTTAAATCTGTTGAAAATGTTTCAATACGAATTTTAATTCTAAGGCAGAATTAGAGATGGAAATTCAGTAAGTTTTTGCGAAATTAGCTGCTATTTCAGTGCAGTAATTATTGCTTGGAAAGTTAACGTAATTATGACCACTATTATTGTGCAAGACGTTTGTATGTTATGAAAATGAGGAGAATTTTAGGAAATGAGAAAGTTTGAGGTGTTTTGCCTCATATTCTTCTTTTTTTTTTCATTTTTTTTTAAATTTGGTTTACATTATTTTTGTCCAGATTTAGGGTTGAAAATCTTGAAATGCAATACCAAGTTTTTAATATTCTCAGCCCGCAAAATGCGGGAGAACTTCTTTACTGCTTGCTCTATAGAGCCTATTTAACTTATTTTATAGGAAAACTATTCTAGATATTATTTCACGAGGGCCCCTTTAATTGTTATATTTCAAGTTTTCATTTCGATTTTCTAGTCTTGATTTCTTTACATAGATTTGTAGAAATTGAAGTAGTATGATTAAAGTAATGTTAAAACTTGTTTCCCCTTGTTTTCCTAAGCCGGGGGGCCCAGGGCAATTGCCCCTTCTCCCCTCCCCCCCACCTAATCCGGCCTTGATCATTGGTGAACATTCAGGACTATTTTGATCTTTTTATTAGTAAATCCTAGCTCTCCCAGGAGATGAAATGTTTTTTATACTTAATCATTGTACGGTCGACTCCCAGTATACTTCCTAAATGGATTTCAATAAAATATTGAAATAATTTGAATTCCTTTCAGTAAAAAAATGTGCATAAACAAATTTTGCACCCATAGATTTGCTCTTTTGACTCTCTTCAAACAGGTTCCTTGTTTCTTTCTACTCGGATGCTGTCAGTTTGATCAAAGATAGCGTCTAACAACAAGCCGTCTTTGCTGAACAGCTAATAAAATCTGTCGATTGTCGAACAGAATGTCGAATGGATCTGGACATTTTCGTCTCGTAAGGAGTCTACTGAAAACGCTTCCACTTAATATGCATTCGTTTCGAAGAACCGATTCTCACTTCACGGCAAAACTGAACTGTACGAAGCCTCTTCAATAATATTCTCCTTTATGACCTCTTTTCTTGAGAAATAAAGACCTAATCTCTATTCGTGATGACTGCATTTCTCTTTGAACTCTCGTCTGTCACAGCACAAGCCCGGAACTAACGACGCTACGACACTTGTAGTCTTACGCGTAGGATTGGTCGTACTCTACTCAGATGCTCCACGAAGATGAAGTCAATCTCAAACTTCTTAGCCAGGCAATCATAATTCAGGCAAACCCAACGTTGACAAACTTCTTCTGCACAACGTTTTCGGTTATCATGCCTGCATTTTCGAACCTTGGCCTTCAAAGCACAGTCGGTCAGAGTGGCGAATGCATGTGTCCGAATCTGCTGTGATACTTCGTGGAGAATTCGTTACAATTCAGAAATTTTGTCATGCCTTTATCCACAGTCACCGAGCTGTCCTACAGCTCTCTCTATTTGATCATCTGCACAATGGGCATGTACCATTGTCTTACGACCATTCGGCCTAACGACCAATCCGCCTAGCATCCATACGGCCTTGCGACTATTCGGCCTTACAACCATTTGGTCCACCTTCTATTTAACCTAACGTTAACGTTGCATCCTTTCGTCCTTACAGTCTTCGGCTGGATAACCATTGGCCGAATAACCAATTCAGCCAACCCATTCGGCCTAACGTCCATCGACCAAATTAACTTCGACTGAAAGGCTTTCGACCTCATGACATTCGACTTCATGACTTTTGGCCGAATGACCCGGCCACGGCATGTGCATATTGATGTAGCAATAGGCTTCATACTCTAGCAAAACAGAGCTGAGCATGACGTCCTTAACAATGCAGACCGCTTGTCTGCAGAAAAAAGGAGCATAGGCCACTCTTCACAAACGCGAGATCATCCTCAGCAGGGCCTTCAATGCAAGCACCAGGGCACGTTTCAAACAACTTTACCGTGACGCCAACGACTGTCCATGGGCCGATGCCTATCGAATAGTCATGGCCAAAACTTAAAGTATGGATGCGCCACCTGAAACGTGCCCAGACAAATTTAGAGCGATCATCAATGAGCTGTTCTCACAGCACGATGTTACCCGCTGGCCAACAGTCCCGTATGACTGGGACACCTGCACCGAAGAGCGGATAACGGTGGATGAACTTCATGATATCCCAAAGTCTCTCCAACCAAGAAAGGCCCCCGGACCGGACGGCATTCCGAACGTCGCAGTGAAGGTCGTGATCAGAGAGTTCCCCGAAATGTTCCGGTCATCATTGCAACGATATGTGACGAAACGGGTGTTCCCTGACACGTGGAAGCGGCAGAAATTAGTCCTTCTGTCAAAACCGTGTGAGCCTTCGGAAACTCATCGGCGTATTAGTCGATCTGTTAACTGGACAGAGAGAGTAAGGTGAATTCAGAGCAGTTTGGTTTCTGTGGAGGACGCAGCACCGTAGATGCTATCTGTTCTGTTATTGAGATAGCGGACAGAGCCAGGCTAACGAAGAAAAAAGGGCTCCGCTTTTGCACGATGGTCACTCTAGACGTGAAGAACGCCTTCAACAGCGTCAGTAGGACAGTGATTGAGTCATCGCTCATCCAAATGCGGGTCCCGGCATATCTGTATAGGCGTGTGGAAAGTTATTTCCACAATCGCCAACTACAGTATATGACCGGTGATGGCAAACGGACTCAAGAGGTTTCGGCTGGTGTGCCACAGGGTCAATACCTGGCCTGGTACAGTGGAATATCACGTAAGATGAGCTGAACTCGTAGGAATTGCGGATGATGTAGTCCTCTTGCCGAGAGGCTCCTCGACAGCGAAGGTACAGCTACTTGCCACAGTAGCTATCCAGGCAGTGGAAAGCTGAATGCACTCCAAGTGCCTGCGTCTAGCCGACCACAAAACCGAGATGGTGCTGATTACCAACCGGATCTCACTCCAAACAGGTATCATTGCAGTTGAACCGTGTGAGATCGTGTCTAAACTTATCTTGGTGACTAAGTGTGTAAGAGAGCGGCAATGGCCACGGCCCCACTCACACGGATGATGTTGAACTCATCGGCAATCCGCAGTAGCAAGGGAAGGATATTGTGAAGGGTGACCTCGTCAATCAGTTCGGAGCCTTGGGAAGACAGTGTAACCTGCAGAGACTTAGCAGCGTTCAGCGGCTGATGAACCTGCGGGTCTTTAGTGTATGCCGGACCATCTCGTCCGAAGCCGCCTGCGTATTGGCGGGCGTCATACCCATCTCGGTTTTGCTAGAGGATGATGTCTATTGTTACGACGAGATCTCGCCAATGAGAACTCGATGTCCAACTGGCAGCAGCTGTGGGACAGCTCAGCGAGAGGAAGTTGGAGCCATCGTCTGATCCCGCACATCGGGAGCTGGACCGAAAGAAGACATGGTGAAGTGGACTTCCATATGGCACAATTCCTGACTCATCATGGAAGTTTCTTGAAGTACCACTACCGGTTAGGACATGCGCCATATTGCCCATATTGGGGAGACGAAGAGGGAACACGAGGTGTTTGCCTGTTCGAGGTTTGCGACGGTACGTACTAACATGCTTGCCGTGTGTGGGCCTGACACGACAGCAGACAGGGTGGTGCAGAGGATGTGTACGAACTCCAACATTTGGCATCGGGTCAGCGATGGGTTCACCCGGATCATGACTGCCCTGCAGATGAGCTAGAGTCAACGACAGTTGACGGGTGTAGGATACCCCACCGCCGGGGAGTATCCGAGTAGTGCCGCTTCCTAAGGGGAAAACTGTGGGGATAAGACAATAATTTTCTCGTAACGGACCTCGTAGGAAGGGGGTAAAGCACTGACGGAGGATACCCACGGGTAGAGAGATTACAAGAATACCAGGCAACGCTCGGAGTAGACTGACCCCATCGACGGGGGGCTGTCGAGTAGTGTGCGTCCGACCCCACGGTTTGTAGCTACAAAGATAAGGCAACATCATCTGCGTAGCGGAATGCCGTAGGTACGCTGCGTTCGTGCGTAGGATGCTCCACTCCCAACGACAGAAGCAGCGGGAATAAGACTTGACCTTCTTCGCAGTGGAAATCGTAGGGAAAGGGTTATTCCACGATCGGGGAATACTCATGAGTAGAGTGGCTTTCGACGCCGGGTGAGCTATTCAAGTCGGAGTAGGACGACGTCTTTGTCGGGAATCACCCGAGTAGTTGCGTTAAGTCACGCGCGTGTGCTGTTACAGGCGCGAGTCTAGGATAAGCTGCTCTCGATTGGCACACGACGGGCACAAAAGTGGCAAGCCTCGAATCCTGGAGAAAGAGGTCGGGCGTCCAGTCGTTTGAGGAGAGGTCGAGCCTCGATTCTTCAGGAGGAGAGGTTTGTGGGGTCAACCCCGAGTCTTTACGATAAAATGTCGGGTCTTGAGTCGCAAGAGAAGAGATCAGGCCTCTAATCAACAAGAGGAGGAGTGTAAGTGGTTACCTCGAGTCATTGCGAGGAGTTGTCGGTTCTCGAGTCGTTAAAGGAAAGTTTAGGGAGCAGGAGATATACGCGGAGTATATCATGAGTCTTCCCATTGTAACCATGGACCTAGAGAAGCAAACTGGAGGGACACGGTGGCTCGCCGTGCCTTGGAATACAATCCGTAAGCCGGGATTTTCCACCTGTGGTTTCAACTAAGAAAAAAAGACCGCTTCTGCAACAATGCTCGGTATCCGCTAATAGCCCGCAAGTTCAACAGGCTCTCCAATGCCGATTACACTGTTTCACTGCTTACGCAAGACAGAAGCACCTACAATACGGTGCGGATTGCTTGAGTCACACTCGTCAACATCCTTCGTCTGTATCGGATTGCCGAGATATTGGAATGATATCTCGAAAAACATCGCATTTATATTTTTAAAATTTGAGAATAGTTATAAGACTGTGACTACAGGATCTATTTCCAACCATTCAAAATATTATTTTGGATTCTAAATTCACAGTGCTGACATGGCATAAATGGTTGGACCGAAGTTCATCGATGGCATAACATCATTTCATCACGTTTCCACTTTGATTAAATCCAACTAAACCTGTTGGGTAAGCGCTGTGATTGTCCTCCCACGCAGAACCGAAATCAAACAAATCGTCGAATGAGGTCGACCCTGTACTGGGATGTGGTGTTTGTTGTGTTTTCATCCAGCCCGCCAGCCCATAAGAGTATGGGTGCACTTTTCCTGTTTACATTTCGTTTTGGTGGAACAATGAAAAGAAAACGCCGAAAAGCCGATATCCCCTTCTCTTCTCGCCATTCGTCATACGAGGCAGCGAGTACAAAACGAAACAATTATGTAATTATTACGGACAACACCAAAAGCGAATCCATCGGCTTCTAAATTGCCAGGCTCATTCATTTAGGCCGAGTGATGTTTTTTTCTGGTAGGGCCTTGTGTACTCTTCGTTGATTTATCCCGATCTTCCCGCGTCTGCCCCATCTACCACCATTTCTTCATTCATCACCAGAGCAGAGCAGACGCCAAGCGTACTTGGCCACAGAATTTCATTCAACCATGTTATTATATGGTGTTATCTTCTCATTTGTTGAAGCGCGAAAGGAAAAGTGAGTGCATTTTCCGTGTGGCAGGGGGGAGGGGGGGGGGGGGTATTTTTGATTTAGTAGGGCGCTTCGTTTAATCGATTCATGTTGAGACTTCCGAAGCTCCACGGAGAGCGAAAAGGAATGAAGGGAAACGGTTCGGGAGATTTTTATTTATAAGTTGAATGTTTATTTGGACTATTGCTTGATTGTTAACAGATGACGATGCTCGGCGTGTACTCGATCCCATTCAGCTTGGTTACCATTCATGCGCCGATTCGTTGACCTTTTTTCCAACAGTCGAAGACGTGTGGGATGTAATATTTGGAAGATTTCGTTCTCAGGCACGCTCTTGAAACGATCGATGTTGAAACAATTATGTTTTTCGATACATGATTTCGAATTAACTGTTAATTATTTAAAAAAGAAAACAAAGATTCTTGATACATCCTGTTACATCACGTAACTTTTAATATCAAGAAGTTAGGCAAAGTTTTGTAGGTTTTATAGTCGAAATATGATGTCAAATTTATCTCCATAGCATTGAAATCGGAAGAGCAATGGTTATGAAATTCTCAATCTCAAAAGTATTTGGATATCACAAGCATATTTTGATAAAAAGTGGAAAGTGAAAGTCTCCAAAACATGGAGTAGGGACCGAATGTCAAAAAGGTCCTTAATAATAAAAAAAAAAACATGGAGAGTGAATCGATAAAACAAAATTAAATTGCATATACTTTTTTTGTGAACACCGTCCTCGGTGACACTTCAAAGGCGTACCAATGTCTTCATAAGAAGTCTTAGTTGTTTGTTTTCAATTTTGTCAACACACCCTTGTCAACTTTTTAACCGTTACAGTCCCTGGAGTGTCTATTTGACACTCCTGACTAAAACCAATGTAGTGTAGGGTTACCATATCCCGCAATGCTAAAAAGAGTACAATGATAAAAAAAAATCCAAATGATTAGTAAAAACGTTAAGAAAATCTATATAAAACAGGGTTATTAAATCTCATTCAAATGCTGTCAATTCTATGGGAGTGGTAAGATTAAGCATTCCAGATTGCCTGGTTTTTAAAAGAAAAAAAAACATAAAGCCTGGTCCGGTCCGGTTTCCCATATATCGTGGTCCGGATGCTCGGGTTTATTCAATATCTAAGCAAAATTCCGTTACTACAGTTCATTTTCAAAATGCATGTATGTTTAGCTTGTTTCATCAATTTTAACTGAAAACCGCTGACATTTTCTCTTGATTTTTGAAGAGAAATGCATGGATTTTGATCAGATTTGCCCAGTTTTTCAACTGAAAATTTTAAAATCCAATGCCAGGATTTGGCAAGGGTTTTGAGTAAAAATGCCTGGATTTGGTCGACCCAAAACCCCAGAAAATATTCTGGAAAACTAAGGAATGACGTTTATGATCGTTATAAATTTTCTCATACTTTCAACTAACGAAAAGAGAAAAGTCAGGGACTGAATATTCCTATTTGGATTATTCGAATCAAAAGTTTTATTTGATGTTATACTGTCAAATCACACAAAACCCGATAAAATACTTGGTTTGAACAAACTATTTATGTTATATTTGTGCGCTACAAAGCATTTGAGTATATTGCTTTTTTGCACTTCGATAACTGTTCGGGAGTTTATTGCATACTCAAAAGCGCTTGTTGCGCTCTCTGAAATAACGTTTTAAAAATGCCTTCATTAAAACGGAATATTTAGGTAAGGTTATGAAAATTTTTGTAAGTTGCATTTCTTGTATAAAATATAGTAAACACAATTCAAACACTGAAACAAACAAGTTCATATTTCTGATTAAACAAATCTCTTTTAAAAAAAGAGTACATTGCGTAAAATTTCATAAAAAGAAGAGTACGTCCATTTCTCGATCGAAAAAGAGTACATGTACTCTTAAAAGAGTACGTATGTTAACCCTAATGTAGCTGATTTTAGATGAAAGAGCTGGAGAGAGAAAGAGAGAGAGAGAGAGAGAGAGAGAGAGAGAGAGAGAGAGAGAGCAGAGAGAGAGAGAGAGAGATGGAGATGGAGATGGAGATGGAGATGGAGATGGAGATGGAGATGGAGATGGAGATGGAGATGGAGATGGAGATGGAGATGGAGATGGAGATGGAGATGGAGATGGAGATGGAGATGGAGATGGAGATGGAGATGGAGATGGAGATGGAGATGGAGATGGAGATGGAGATGGAGATGGAGATGGAGATGGAGATGGAGATGGAGATGGAGATGGAGATGGAGATGGAGATGGAGATGGAGATGGAGATGGAGATGGAGATGGAGATGGAGATGGAGATGGAGATGGAGATGGAGATGGAGATGGAGATGGAGATGGAGATGGAGATGGAGATGGAGATGGAGATGGAGATGGAGATGGAGATGGAGATGGAGATGGAGATGGAGATGGAGATGGAGATGGAGATGGAGATGGAGATGGAGATGGAGGAGATGGAGATGGAGGAGATGGAGAAGGCGATGGAAATGGAGATGGAGATGGAGATGGAGATGGAGATGGAGATGGAGATGGAGATGGAGATTGAGATGGAGATGGAGATGGAGGAGATGGAGATGGAGATGGAGATGGAGATGGAGATGGAGATGGAGATGGAGATGGAGATGGAGATGGAGAGGTCGGTGGGAAGGGGAGGACGGAGAGGACGGAGAGCACGGAGAGGACGGAGAGGGTGGAGAGGACGGAGAGGGTGGAGAGGACGGAGAGGTCGGCGGGGAAGGGGAGGGCGGAGAGGACGGAGAGGACGGTGAGGACGGTGAGGACGGAGAGGACGGAGAGGATGGAGAGGACGGAGAGGACGGAGAGGACGGAAAGATGGAGAGGATGGAGAGCTCTCTCAAAACCCTCGCGGAAGAACAAATTGAGCGAAATCGTCTCCAGAATCCTCAAACATGGCGGACTTTTTATCATATCCGATTTAATTCTTATTTGGTAGGAATGGCGATTCGCAGTAACGTTCTTAAAGTCTTCAGCTATCATTTCTAATGCGATGTTATGTTTGCTGGGAACGTATTCGCCGTTGCAAGTTCCGATCTAAACCATCTGAAAGTTGTAGGTTCAAGTTGAAGGTTATTGTGTCTATGTTGTCAAATTGTTTGATCAAGATCCAAAAAACAAAGAAATCAAACCTAAAACCATAAATGTTTAAGAATGTTTTCAAAAAGAAATTTCCAAGCTCTCGTACACCTCTGAAATCGGAGACCACATGGCTGATGTCCTTTTTCATAGAGAACTTGCACAACTCCTGCACATTACTTCTGATGTGTGCCGTAAATCATCCTGACTAAATAAAAAAAGCTCTCAGCCCTGAAGGGATGTTTTAAGTAATAATCAAATAAATTTAGCTTTCAAATGAACGTCCGTATACAACACACGCATACCAGATGTCCAGAAAGGACCCAAAAGAGACACCCAATCACACACACGTAACTTCCAAGAAATGGATGTTGTGCTTCCCAAGACATCTCCTCTTCATAAAAGGTGCCCGGTAATTTTCACTTGTAATTGGATTTCTCATTCCCAGTTCCATTTCCGGAGGCACATACTGAAAAATTAATAACCATCATCAGCATCATCAGAAGCCAAGAAAATCTTCTTATTTTGCTCTGTTTCGAGTTGGCTCTTACTCGGCCCTAAAGGACCAACACAAGTATGGGTCCATGGATAAGTTTTCCATTTGCTCGTAGGATTCTTTGATGCAGGAAAAGCTTATTCCTCGAAGGTGGAAATGGCAATCGGAAGGGTCTAAAAGAGAAGGCCGGCATATAAGAACTGACCCGGTACTCGGATCGGAGTATAAACTGCTGTTATTGCAAATTGGTTGCTTGAACCTGTCCCAATCCGTTAGTGTCAATTAATTTCCATTGCAGAGTATGACCTTATTGGAATAACCGGACAAAGTTTATTAAATACAATTGAAAGCTCAAATGTATTCTGGAGAAGAAAAGCCTTCGTCTTATAAGTTTGTGGAAATATTTATTGTTTTTTTAATATAGATCTGAATGTTTATATTGGTTTAATCAACGTTTTTTTTATTTTCTTTTATTCCAGGTATGCTCCAAATAACTTGTTCATGTGGTTTGGTAAGCAAAATGATTTTACTGTTACTAAACTACAGTTGCTTACCCATTTATGATAGAAAATAATGTGGTCAACTAAGCATTCTTTGAATTATAAAAATTAAGAGCAACGAAATCAAGTCCCCTTCAAAATGTCCCAGTAATAAACATTCCTCTCATAGAATACTAGCTTCTACGAAAAAAAAAAACAAACAAAACAAAATTAACAACATTTCTAATCGACCCCGAAGGAAGAAAGCAACACTTTCGACACAACAACAACGGAGAGGTAGATGAACTTGAACACCGAAAGTGACAATGATATGCAAGCGCAAACATCTCGAGCCGAAAACAAGCAAAGAACTTCCCTCCAGCAGCAGCAAGCAACATCCATCATGATGGGGTCACATGTGAGGTGCTGATGATGCTGTTTTCCTGGTACGCAACTTCTGATGAAATATAACGCTCATTGAGGCGTTTCTGTTCCTCCCTCATCGCACTTTTTCTCGGCTTGAAATTGAAAACAAACGCAAATTTCAGTTTCCAGTCGGGATTTCGTACTCTCGGTGCTGATGAAAATGGCTAAGAGTAATGGAAGCTAAGAAAAGAACAAGGTATTCAAAGAAATATTTTCAAAAATACTTGTATGTCAGTATGTCCTAGCAGAAAAACTAACACTCAAAAACAGTTTAAAATATGTAAAATTTCCTTTACCTTCTATATATCATCCACATCTAGGATTTATATAATTTACTTTAACTTGTTGACTCGAGGCGATCAGGGCACCATGCATCGGGGCACGATGAGCATTTTCTGTCGTAGAATCTAGCGGTGAATTCAACTCGATTAAGTCAACTCAATTAAAGAGCTACAGCCTGTCTGATTTCAACTGACGATTAAGCCTATAGGTAAGGTGTCGGAGATTACCATCAGAAGACTCGAGCTCGATTCCTGGTCGGAGAGATTTTTCATTTACCATTCATGATGATTATTTTGATCTTAGACACACATACATTATTTTGTTGATGCTTTGTTTGATGAATGCTACTACTCACCGTAGAACGCAAAGTGCATCGATCATGAATATGTAGTAAATGGAAAAAAGTTCGCCTCGATCAGGAATCGAACTCGATTCTTCTGAGTTAGCTGACGACAAATTATCAGCTCTATAGTTTAATTCGCTGCTAGATTCTACGGCAGAAAATGCTTATCGTTCTCGATCAATGGCGCTTATACTGCCCCAGAAAGTTCTCAATTTGCCCACATAGTGATTGATTTTCAGCTATTGGTGCACGTTTTTAAAATGCATTTTTCAACGTTACTATCAACTTTCAAAATTTCCAATCGGGTACGAAATGAACTTCTTTAGTGCTTGATCACGATCCAGTGATGCAACAATATGTAGCTAGTTTTATAACTGTTTTATTATGGTCTAGATTCTTGATTCAACCATTTGTTTTCAGGTAGTTCTGAAAACGCTAATAAAGCTTTTACTACATATACTGTTTAAATTGTTCAAAAAGAGTTATTAATGCTCTATTAAAACTCCAACAAATGTTTTGTTTTATAAACTAAGAATATGCTACAAGCTTTCTTTGCTTGTTTTATAAAGGCACGCAGAGCTTGATTTTAAAACCGTTATAAAATTAGGTGATAGTTCTCGATCAAGTTGTCAAAAGAGGACACGCTCTGGCTAGATTACACTTATTTCAAATAGAATTTCAATTTTTACACATTTTTTGATAAGTCATATGTGTTGTTTTTGAGTTAAATAAAAAAATATAAAAAGCTTTTAAATACCCCAAATTACCAGAAGTGGTCTACAATATAAGAATTGAGTGAAAGGGCTAGAAAAGAAGGAGAAAAAATCCATCATTGATCCAAGACGGCGACTTCCGCTTCTCTTTTCAAAGCTTCGAATGACTGAAAATCTCACGAAACATCCACAATATTGGTATTGGATGAAAGGGCTAAACGAGTAGAAGTCGTATTTCGTTGTTCGACGCCATCTTGAAATCCAAGATAGTTTCATCAGCTTATGTTAAAAATGCTCTAAATGACTGAAAATCGCATGAAACCCTCGGAATATGGGTATTAGTTGAAAAGGCTCAACGAGTACAAGTCGAATTTAGTGATTTTACACCATCTTGAAATCTTTTCTTTTTAAATATTTACATTACTGATAATAGCTTGAAACACTTATAATATAAGTATTAGTTGAAATGAAAAAAACTAAAAGAAGATGAATTTCACTATCTGAAGCCATCTTGAAATCCAAGATGGTGGCTTCCGCTTAACTTAAAATGCCGTAAATGACTAAAAATCGCATGAAACCCCCTCAATATTGGTATTGGGTGAAAGGGCTGAGCTAGGAGAAGTCAAATTTAGCTATCTGAGGCCATCTTAAAAACCAATATGGCGGCTTCCTCTGCACTTCAATGCTGTAAATCACTGAAAATCGTATGAAACTTCCACAATATGGATATTGGGTTAGTTAGGTACGATTTTCAGTGATTTACCGCATTTTGAAGTTTAACGGAAACTGCCACATTGGATTTCAAGATGGCGTCAGGTTTCAAAGTTTGACTTCTTCTAATTAGCCATTTCACCTAATACCCATATTGTGAGGTTTCCGTGGGATTTTTAGTTATTTACAGCATTTTGAAGTTCAGCGGAAGCCGTCATCTTGGATTTCAAGATGCCGCCAGATAACGAAATTTACTGTACTAATGATTAACAACTCAGAAATGAGGAACTCATCCTACGCATGTAATTGGTTGGCTTGAAAGAGAAACTTAAAATTTTAGCTATTTATATGGCTCTCATAAAACTGTAATAAAATTAATACGCCATTTATCTAACCATAATAAAGCTATAAAGCATTGAATTGACTAACGCCATGTTGGTTGCAAAATCGAAGAGCACAAAATGACGCCATGTTGACGGATTCAAAATGTCAAGTATTTGAAAATATTTTTTCAAGCCTTTTATTTCAATCAATTCCATTACGTTTGCGATGTCATTATGTCATATTTTACAATTACATTTATTGAAAAATAATATAAATATTTTTAATTTTGAAAAAGTTTTCGGCGATTTCAGTCTAAAAAAATCATAATACGATGTTTATTTACTACATCCGACGTTTCGGCATGTTTAATTTGCCTTTTTCAAGGGATAGTAATCTTTCGTTTTTATTGTCCAGAATGTTTTTGAATCTACGAAACTGTCTTGAAGAAAAAGTCGTCTCGTTGTTGGCTGAGCGTATGGAAATCTATTGCAAACTAATGATGTTTGCGTTTGGTGATACTTAAAAAAACTTTTTGAAATATTATTATGATATGAAAAGTTGATTGACTAAACAAGAACAGAGTTAGAAATGAAACATTTTAACTTCAAAAGTAATTCATCGAACACTAATTCTATACATCGACAAGGTGGATACCATGTAACAAGCGTTTATCTCTCACGATGGTCCACGGAACTAGCAAAGCAGATCTAAAATCTAATATCATCTACTTAATTACTAATTTATGTCATTGCAAATGATGTGCGGATATGAAAAAAATCTTCAAGAAACCAATTTCAACCTCAATTATTTTTTTTTTCGTTTTCTTTTCAATGCTCAACATCACATTGAAAAAGGTATGTAAGTATGTATGTATGGGTCCCCCATCGGTAGCAAGGTCCTGTCTATGTCTGTGTGGTTGGCCTGAAGGCTTCCACGGCCGATGGTTTGTCGAGGGAAGACATCCAACCCTCAGAAACCTACCACTCCGCTTGTAAAAGTTTCTTTGGGTTATCCCCAGATGCATTCCCTCTGAAAAATAAATAATTTCAATGCATATAAATAGATGGGTTGGAATATATAAAAATTGATAGAAGAATATAATAATTTTATCAAATAGTATGCAATAATGTATAACAATCAAGATAAATATGAAAATAATGAATAATATGAACATATGCTGAAAAGTATGAATAAATGTATAAACCATCATAAAAATACGAAATATGTAGTGAGCAGTAAATGAGAAATAATAATATATTATTGATAATTTAAAAAAGGAGACATCCACTATGAAATGGAGAAATTACTATAACCCGTTAACACCAATAACGCTTTATACTAAATGAACTTCCATTTAAGATCCCGCAACTAAAGTTTTCCGAAACAACGAAATTGAATAAATAACTAACCATTATACTATCTGTACTGTGTACGATTGCGATGAAAGTAGTAATATTTTCATTATGGAAAAAACACATTTTTTTTTTCAATAAAATCTTAAATAGTTTAACGAGCTTTTTTTCTAATATTTACCCTTGATTAAACGCTTTTTGAAAAATGTGATATAAAATAGCAGTGAAAAATGAATATGAGAAAAAAATCATCAATAAGACTGTGAACAAGTTTTTACAGACACTTAAGATTCGCGGAAAGAATTTTTTGAAACATGGATTAAAATAATCGTTTGGATTATTTCTTTATGTTTTTCTTATCACTGCGTTTGTACCAAACTTCATGAAATAATGAAAAAAATATTCTAAGAAAAAATAATAGAACCTATTTGAATGAATAAACACATTTGACAGAAGATTTTAAGAGGTTAATAGCCTGAAAAAATTTTCACAAAAGAAAACTTATCATCCTAGTTTTTGATAAATGAATTTCATATATTAATAGATAATAAAATTTTATAGAAATATTTAAAAAATGTACTGTACTAAATAAACGTTAAATTAGATTTATGAGAGGTTGTAAAACGATTTGATTTGCTGTTCTCAATTTATTAATTTAATCTTCAAGCAATGCAATGGGAAAAAATTATTAGCAAATCATGGTGAAACCTAAACCAATTTATTAAATTCAGAACTGCTGAATAATGAAAAATTTATTCCTGAAGAACATCAATTAGAATAGAATATTTTTTTCCACGCGAATGTTCGACATACCTGAATTTCAACCTGAAAATAAAGCTTTAATTTTTTTTCCTTTTCCCCAACTTCACGATACTTGGCAAATTGGCAATCCAACAAATGCTCCGTCGATTCTTCTTCTAAATAGTCAAGGTGCTCTGCTTTTTTTGCCTGTTAGGCCAAATTTTCGATCGAAGCAAGCCGTGTCTGCTCGAATTCAAAACGCACTCACACCCACAGACCTACATCAAATCGGACTGCTCGACTTTCGTACAAACCGGAGTTCAAACCTTATATTCCTTCGCCTGGTCTCAATAAAAAGCACAAATCTAAACATTTCACTAGGACCCAATCTTCCGGAACCTCGGATGCACCTCAAACACCTTCCATCTGGACTGAAAAGCATTTCAACGCGCCCGACGAAAAGAAACTTGAAAATCGCTTCTGAAATTCACAATTATGCCGATTCGCGATGATATCCGTGAAAATAACAATTAATATCACCATTCATTTTCGATTTTCGCCTCGTTATCATCTCTTTCACAACCGGACAATTGAGAATGCATTCTCAAAAACTACACCAAGCACATCACCAGAAGCTAAGAAAATACAGAAAAACGTCTTATCGAGGAGAACGCGACATCAACATCACATTGAAAAAGGTTTTGATAAATTACACAAGGCCACAAAATTTTCATTATTCCGACTCCGAGGTGAAATGAAATGAGGCGCTTGGGATCAGAGGGGTGCAAGTGCCTAAATGATAGTTTCGAGAAAACGCACTTCAAAGTTGTGAAGGTGCTCGATTTTTCATATATTTTTCGAATTCGAGCAGTTTTTATTCAATCAAAAAAGTGTTCAAAAAAATTAAAAAAAATCATAGTTTTGCACCAGATGTACATTGAAATATGAAGAATCCTTAGGTATACATAACTCAAAATTGATGATTTTGGCACTTGCACCCCTTTGATCCTGAAGGCCTCAAATTAAATCGTAAACTTGACTAAATTGGCTGCCCCGAATCTAAATGTGCAATTTTTTTTATCAGCTTTTGTTGTTGAAATAACTTTTGAAAACAGGTTAAAATTATTTTAGAAAGTTCTGCACTTTTTTGACAAAACTTTAAAACTAAAACAAAAAATTTTGAAATGAAAGTACAACTATCAACTTTCTTCAAAACTTCAAGTAATTTTAAGTTCTGCAAAAAAGTTATAGAAGTTTTATGTTAGTTTACTTTTCCTTGTTTAAAGAATATTTTAAGAAATTTTAAACCAAATTGAGTTTTAGATATTTTTGGAAGCATTAATCTTATCGTTTTGTAGATTAAAACAAATTTGGAAAATGAAATCAAGTTTTATTTTAAACTTACTGCAGTAATGTCAAAAATGCTTGTACCTAATGATATTTAACTAAATTTTAAAAACTGTTGAATTTTATTTTTTCAGATCATGCATCATCATCAAAATATTATTCCTTAGTTGAATGAAGTTTATTAAACAAAATTAGAATCAGATCTCTAATGTAAGATATCTGATTTCTTATGTCTGACATCTGATGTTAGATGTGTCAGACATCTAACACCAGACGTCAGACATAAGAAATCAGATATGTTTGATATCTGCTTTCTTAAATTGGATGTTTAATGTACAATGTCTTATGTCTGATTTCTGATGTCTGAATCTGATATCTTATGTTTTATGTCTGATGTCTCATGTCTAATTTCTGTTTTCTTGATCTGATAGCTGAAGAAAAATGTCTTACATTTGATGTCTGATGTCTAATGTTTAATGTTCGATGTCCAATATCTACTTTCTGATTTTCGATAACTGATTTCTTAAGACTGATTTCTGTTTCAGGTTTCTTTTACTGTTTATTGAGTTCGATTCATAATATGTATAAGTAGAATTTTTAAGATAAAAAAATATAAAATTAGGTGTGTCGAAGCTTGTGCAATAATTTGATAAGATTGGTGATAGCTAGTTCCCCTTTCAAGTAGACCTACATTACCCCAACTACCTTTCGAATGCTTCTTGCACCACACGGCTGTTTTTTCGTTCCTGAATCGTTTTCCCCCTTTGCCTTGCTCTCCCAGTCATTTTTCGTCGAGTTTGCTTTTACTTTCTGTTGGTGTTTCTATTAGCTGCGTTTTCCCCGCGTGCTGCTTTTGCTGTTGTTTTTATATGATTAATTCTGGTTTGTTGTTGTTCTTTCTCGTTTTGCCTTCTTCCCGTTCCTCCATCTCCTACTTCTTGGATTGGCCTCCCCCGCTCATTCACCTTACGGTCTCCTTCCAGCAACCGAACAAGTAAGCAAACCGAATGTAGCTATGTAAATTACCGACTGATGTTTGCACTCTGGTTTTGCCCTTCCAGAATTAACTTTTTTCCCTTTGCGCCGCGCGTTGCGTTTTTACTTTTATATTTTTTCGTATTATTTTTTATTTTTCCTTTCCTCGGGTGGCCAAATGATGTTTGTCTGAGGTGCCCTATGATGTTTCTCCGGGTTTGTTTTTCTTCTCTGCCGGGTAAGGAATATCGTTCGTTTACCTCCCCACAGTCAGCCAGCCAGGTTTAGAATGTTTTTGGTAGCTGTGTGTTGCTTTTTGTTTTTGTTATTTGTCCGGGTCGGATGTGCCTCTCTTCTAATACTCATTTCCCACATAATTTTATTTCGAGGTGCAGTTGTTTGATGTATGCTTGTAGGATTCATTAACTTTGTCTGTCGGCGAGATTTATTGGCCTCCTGATAAATGACGTGTGCGGGGCCTATGCCGTCCTTCAAATGTCAAATTAGATGTCAGCTGGAATGTTCCTACTCTAGCCGGCGAAAGATGTATGTGCCTATCTAACTAAGACGATGGTGTACAATATCCATCGGATTTAGTACATCGTCATGACTCATCTAAGAAGCGATTTAGATGAGCATCGGGCTCAGATTTCACATCTCTCTGGTTTCCTGAAGGATGCAATGCCGACAATTTCTCAAGAATCAAGCAACGTTTGTACCTTGAGGTTCAAATAATAATGCTTCTTGATGTTTTTATTGTCAAACGCAATTGATAATCTAATAAATGTATCTTTGAACTAGATTTAAATTTCTCATATTTGCATAATTAAATTTGGAACTGATGATGGAACTTATGTATTTAAACTAAATAGTGCAGAAAGTCTTTCCTAAACAGTCCTAAACTTTTCGTGAATCCCAGCAACTGGGATGGCGTATCGCGTGAATCGTTTTTGGACAACCTCAATACTTGACATGAAACTGCATAAGTTTACTATAAGTCATATCGAACAAGGCGGTAGTAGAGACTTTTCAACTTGTTTACATTTTTCAAGCCTACTGTTATGAGAAATCTATAACAAAACATGTCTACACCCAAAGAAGAAGTTATTTCAAAGCCGCATGGCACTCACTCTATGCCAAAAATGCACTACTGGCATAAAGATTCGAGCTCCCGTGCAAAATTATACACCACTAAATTAATGCGAAACAAGAAAAACATTTTATGAGATTTTTATCCCATTGCATAATTCCTCCCAAAATAAAAAAAATTAAGTGAGAATCGAACTCACCGCAACCTTCTTATCTCGATATGCCAGTCCGATAATCTGACCAGTAGGGTGTCCCAAAATTGCATAATGTCTGGATCTGGGGGCTCACCCTCCAAATGGAAGATTAGGATGTGGAGAGCTAACTTTTGTATGAGGCGACTAAAAAAAAAATATGTTTGGAGGTTCCGCCAACGCGATCTTTAAAAAAAAGACCACTTTCAAAATATTTGATTTGAAATAAATTCTGGGTTCCAAATTTTCACGAAATTTATATATTTTGTATTTTTTTTAAAGTTTGTTTGGGTTAAATACTACACGCTAAAAATGAAAAATGAACCAAATTTTTACCAAAATGGAAATAATGCAAAAACGCTCAAATTTGGCATATGGCCTTCTGATGATTCCATCAAACCATCCAAGTCTTTTTTGCAAGTATTTTGATTTTAAAGTAGGTATTTATTAAGAAAAATTTGATAAACTAAATAAAAAATATCCTAAATTGTGATTTTTATTAAGGATTAAACCGTGAATAGCTTTTCACACAATGATACAAACAACATACTTTGTTCAGCAAAGTTTAAGTGTACAAAAATCCGCATCTTTTGATGGCATTGGTAGCAAAAATATTTTACGCTTGGTACACATTTTGGTCAGTTGAATACAACATTTTTGGGCCAAAAAATTTTTTCTTCATGCGAATAGCTTGCTTATTTTCCATTTTGATATAAATTCGATTCATTTTTCATTTTTAATGTGTAGTATTTAGTCAATAAAATTTTTAAAAAATTAAAAAATATATAAATTTTGTGAAAATTTTAGAACCCAGAATTTATTTCAAATCAAACATTTTAAAAGTGGTCTTTTTTCAAAGATCGCGTTTACGGAACCTCTAAACATGTTTTTTTTAGTCGGCCCCATACAAAAGTTTGTTCTCCACATCCTTATCTACCATTTGGAGGGTGAGCCCCCAGATTCCCAGAAGTTATGCAATTTTGGGACACCCTACTAACCAGTGTACCAACTGAACGAAGGTTTATTGTCATAGTGTTTAAGCCACAGTCGATAACAATCAAAATGCACTGCATCTGCCGTTTTGTCGGTGTTTTTCTCATCATCCTTTGTCTTTGACAGGAGAAAGATGAGAATGAGATTGGAATGGGAAACTAAATACTGTTTTATTGCCGGTTTACATACACACGCACAGCTGCTTACTGTCGGGCATATTGGCTGGTGAAACAAAAGCGAATTGTTTTTCTAATGCCGGTTTACATACACACATAGCGCTCGGTACATCATTCGAAGGTATCCTTGCTGGTTGATAGTCTCCTTCCAGATCCCGGCAGCGCTATACAATTTGTGTGGAGCACATCTCTCAGATTAAAGCTTTTTTTGACTGATTTAAGCTTTTTTCTTCAGACTTTAGCTTTCATCTCCTATGCTCTCAAGGCAAAAAAAGCTTAAATCTGAGGAAAAAAAAAGCTTAAAAACGAGATTCACCAAGACTCAGTTAAAAGATGTTGGTCACACGATACATAGACAAATCGTGTAACGTTGCCGGGATCTGTCTCCTGCATCCTCCTTTGTCTTGTGAAGGTATATGAGATATTTTGTATTTGATTTCTTTCAGACATATGTATGTCATGCGTTTGCACTTGGAGCCCAATGCCAGACATGAGAAAGCTTGTTAGTGCCGGGCCGGCATAGAATCTTATGCCGATAATTCCACCTCCCAGGAAGTTACAGGGTGACAAAAAAGTCCTGTCTCACTTTTTTTGGGGTCGCCTGTAGCCTATACGTTGTATCTCTCTGGTGCCATCTATATGTCAAATGAAAGAGCTAACTTTGCTGTCCACAGTGGCAGAGTTTCGTTTCTGTGCAGTTTGTGTACATTAAGTTGTGAGTGGCAGAGTAGAGAGCAGCTGTTATCGCTGAATATGTGAGAGGGTACAAACCCGGACACATATTCAACATATTCAAACACCTAAACCGTTCGTAATCAACCGGAAGTTCGTGTACCAGACCATAAATCTATCCTAGAGACCAGAGACACCGAGGACAAGACACGATCTGGACGACCAAGGTCTGTGAGAACTCCAAGGTTCAAAAAGATTATACGAGACCAGACGTGCGCGACGCTTGCGACGACTTTCCGAGAAGCTTGTTCGATCAGAGAAAGGTGGTGTAGTTCCGAGATATCGTCTGTGAAGTATCTTGATGAGTTACTGAATAATGCTATGAAAGTCAGATTTTGATTTTCTTCTTATTCTTTGAAATTTTGAGATTTTTTTTCTGTGTGGCCGGACTTTTTTGTCACCCTGTATTATTGGAGTCAATAGAGTCTGATTTGAGGGTGTATTCTTGTAAATATCCCTGTGTAGCTGGTCTGCTCGGAACTTTAAGCAGCACTAATTGCATCTTCATAGTTTTGAATTCAAACCGAATCAATTGACGCCTTTCGAGATTCCAATTTGAGCGAGGTGACCAACTTCGATAATCAACCGCACCTGGAAACTAAACCCGCCACTGCTTTTACTGTTCCGCCAACACCCGCTTCATTCAACTACAATGAACTCAAACGCCCTGCTAATGGTGTGTACTACCAGAATGCCGGTGGTATGCGCACCAAAACTAATGAGAACATCGGCAACAGTGATCTAGCCTCCAACTATAAGATCTACCTTAATGATAGATATGCCAGTACAAGCCATTCAAGCCGTGGAGAAGGTGTGTTAATTGCATTAATGGTTAATTGTTAAAGATCGGAGTCGTTATGTCTATTTCTGTGCTGTGCCTATTTTAGACCAAACAGTGAAACTGCCATGTATGCGTCTTACATGTCTGCTCTCAAAATCCTCATGAATATAATTAGTAGTAATGATATTGTCGTCGTAGCTGGGGATTACAACCTACCGAATTTACTTTGGGCCTTCGACGAGGATGCAGATGGTTTTTTACCATTGAACACCTCCACCGATCAGGAGCTTGCTGTCATCGAATCGACGATAGCTTGCGGGTTGTCTCAGAGGTGGAATTCTTCTGTTTGTGAATAGACCCGATTTAGCTGATGTCTTATACCCTCAAACGAGATTTTAAATACCGACCGACATCATCATCCTACTATTTTTCTGACGAGCTTGCGGATTCCGTTAACCCGCATAGACTAAATCTTGACTTAATGTACTGTATACCGACTGTGTTATGGAATTATTACTGGACACAAACTAGCAAATACTTATCGAAGATCTGAACATCGATGTTGGTGTATCAGTCTCTATGATCATCTATTAAATGTCTTACGCACTCACATGCCTCCTAAACGACTACACCGGCACCAGCCTTACAAGCTTCCTTGGTATAATTCTGAGTTACGAAGGACCCGCAACTTAGTTCGCAAAGCCTGTAAACGCTACTTTCGAGAACGAACGGACCAAAACAAGTCAATGCTCTCAAGGCTAGAGATTGAATATTCGACTCTTCGCAACGCTGTTTTCAACCAAAACATTTACATGAAATATAATCCTTCAACATTCTGGAAATACATCAATAGCCGCCGCCTTGGTAAAGGAACTTTTCCTATTCCGTGGAAAATCGCATCAATCTCACCGATCCATAAGTTAGGAAATGCTCATCGTGAGGAAAATTACAGGCCAATATCGATTCTTTGCTGCTTGTTGAGGATTCAGGGGGTAGCTTACCGGGTTCAATTAGATCGGAGGCTTTACCATTTGCTGCTTCTGCAGCAATCAACAGCAACAGCAGCGGGTGCACCTCGGGTCGGTCAATAAATTAGCGCTATAGGTTGGTTGGCTCGCAGCTTCTCCACAGCCGACGGGTCAGGAGGAAGGTTTTGTTGTGCACTTAATCGGTCCACAATTCGTCGCACAGCACAATATTTGTCGTTACGGGTTTCGGATGCGATTTGGAAACGCAAATATACACCGAATTTCACGAATAAAACAATACTTTATTAATTTACTCGACCGACGGAACAAACAACACGGAGACGATGTTGCTGCCACGAGAATTTATTTTGACTGATTTTATGTTGTGTTTGTTGTTGCTTTGTCAGCTGGTTGGTGAGTTACCGTTTCCAAACAGTTCATTCGGTAACTCACTGGTATGCAGAGATGCCAATGTGCCTGATTTTTCAGGCGTTGCCTGATTTTTCGAGGCTCTGCCTGACAACCTGATAAGCCATTGATTTTCCCTGATTTATGAAAATATGCATGATTTTGCCTGATTTTTGGCGAATGTCATGAAAAATGGGTAGTAAGGAACTGTAACGAGCCTATAGTTTCTTTAAGATTTTGCCTGATTTTTATTTCGCATGTTCCCTGATTTTTGAAAATAAATGTTGGCAACCCTGCTGGTATGTTGTTTCTTATACTAGACTGGTTCAATATTTTAAGTTTTAACATTAATACAAATAATTTAAAGAAATTTAACAGTTAACAAATAATTGAATCTAGGTTGTGTATGGTGTTACTTTTCGTTACGTAGGGACAGGTATTGAATTCTAGGTTTGGTTACAAACACTGCTTTTCCAAAGTTCTAGAAGTCCTGATATACGAGAAAATCTATTCAGCAGCCACTCCAATACTCGCCCATGTCCAGCACGGGTTCATCAAGAAACGATCAACCTTGACAAACGTAATGACCTATGCTAGCGATTTGCATTCTGCAACAGGTGAAAAACTGCAAGTGGATTCGATGTACGTAGATTTCGCCAGGCTTTTGACAAAGTACCTCACAGAATCGTAAGAGAAGAACTTGATCGATATGGATTTCCCGAGTGGGCAACTAAACGACTGTAATCGTGTGTGCTGAATCGTCAATGCTATATAAACATTCGTGGGACTCACTCCTCCGTGTTTGACATGCCGTCTGGTGTTCCGCAAGGTGGTAATCTTGGACCGCTTACCTTCGTGATCTTTTTTTACGACCTGGCAACATTCCTTCAGTCGCCGAAACTGCTGTTTGCAGATGATCTTAAAATCTACCTGCCCACTGACTCGATATTGGATTGTGTTGCGCTGCAGGAGGACATCGACCGATTATTAGATGGTGCGAATTACACGGTATGGAAGTTAACGCCGAAAAATGTAGGTGTATTAGCTTTTTTATAACCAGTGCCTTTGTTGTCTACAAGTATGGTTTAAGTGGCACCTCTATCGAAAGAGTAACCTCGGAATAACGTTTGACCAAAAGCTCTCATTTGTTCAACACACCGCGACCACCGCAGCCAAAGCCTTTGCTTTGCTCGGCTTCCTGCGTCGGAATACAATCAGCTTTGAGGACCCGAATGCTCCGAAATCAGTTTTCAGCTCATTGGTACGAAGTGTTCTGGAATATGCGTTACCAATCTGGGCACCCTACCACTCTGTCCACAGCGAAAGGCTCGAAAAGGTTTAGAACAACAAATCCTCCGCTACGCACTGCGTCGATTGCCTTGGAAAGATCCCGTACAGTTACCACCCTATTCTGAAAGGTGTGCCCTGGTATCAATGACGCCTTTGAGCCAAAGAAGAACTATTCTACAGTGCACCCTCGTCTTCGATATTTTGACAAATGCCGTTGACTGCCCGAAATTGCTCCAGAGATTGAACTTAAACGTTGCAGCACGCCGACGGCGTAATCAAACCATTTTTTAACTGCCAAGAAGCAGGACAGTCTTCGGACAAAATCACCCCCTCTATCGAAGGTGTAAAGTTTCCAATGATGTTTCGCACTTGTTTGACTTTCATGTTACTAAATTTAAGCTTAAATGTGCAATCCGTGACGTCACCTAACTTAATTGTTATGTCATTTAATTACTCTTAACCCTCATCCGCATTAGAGTGTTATTTTGACACTATTGCAAGTTTGAAGGCTTGTAACTTTTTTCAGAAGCTTTAAAAAACAAAAATTTCTTCGGCTGAATTCAAAAGTTCTTTAATCTTGCATCTTTACTTTTTTATGGGCGAACCCTGGAAGCCTGGACAAAAAAACTGCCTTTTCCGACTCAGAGTGTCAGTTTTACACTCCAAAAGTAAAATCTATCTAAGTCGTTTGAATTATAATTAATTTCATATAAATCTTATATCAATAGAAACCTTGTAATGTCAGTAAAATATGTTTAGAACTTAATATATAGCTAAAGCTACTAGTTTTCTCGTTATTCAGTATGAAAGAAAAAAAATCCGAAAAAACATGTCTCAAGAAAACTGCTGTAGTTCATATATTACACGTCCAAAAAATATTTGCCTTATGCATATGAAAGCTGAAGTTAATGTCTACATCATGAAGCCAAGGAATACTTTTTTAAAATTTTTTAATGAAAGGGTCACAAAACGTTCAAAAAAGTGGTCTGAAAAACCTACTTTTTTTCGATTGCTTGTAAAAACTGTCTGAGAGATGGTTGAGTTTTTGAAAAAATATGCTTACAAAATTTATTAAAATTCTAACATTTTGTTTTCTTTAGATTTTTTATATAACAAAAATAGAATTTACTGGAATTTTTCAAAGGTGACTACTTTGCGCGATTTTTTTACAAATTGAAATTTCATCTGTTTTCGGGGTCCACCGTCAGATTGTACCCGGATTTTCAGTGCTTTTACTTTGTTTGGACCAATAAAAAATATATTCATTGGAAAGTAAATTTAATCTACATTCTAGTGAGGTGCAACAATTCACGCTGTAAGATTTCACAAAAATATGAAAATTATAAACGTAAAATCATTCCTGAATTTCTAGAACCACAAGCAGCGCGACCAGCAAAACGTGTTTGTTTGCTCTCCGAGTAGGTACGGTGGGTGGTGATTTGGGCAGAGAGCCAAGCTGAGAGACGAAATAATGATGCGTGTTCGAGTTCGCAAACTCATTAGCACTGCTAAATTTTCCCTTAGTGATGCCGAACACTACTGATAAGAACAAACACAGTTGAGACGTTTTCCAATAACCATTACATTCTTGAAAAAAATACACTATTTTCCTTATCCCCAAATAAAGAAAGGTATCATGAAATGTAAATCAAACACTTGAGTACCTGCCCTCGGCTGATGAATTGGAAAGTAATCGTTTATTCACTGGTGGGTCCCATAAATTTCTGTGATGAAATATTTATTCCCAGAGTGCCGGTACGTGCCGATCTCGTCGAACGGACGGTGGAATTTTCCATCCAACAAAGAACATCCGCATCTTCTTTCCTACGCAACGAAGAGTGAAGATGATACAGCTTCTTTGGTTGGTGCGTTTAGATCGATAGCTAAAGGAGATAGAAAAAAAAAACGAAATTCAAATCCGAAATTCGATCCCGGGAGCCCAAATAATACCACCAGCATAGGCACTTGAGTTGTGAAACGCACCATTTTCAAATCGACAGCCATAAAAGAGCACATTTACAAATTTTTACTGCCTTCTTCCTCCTGCCGGTGCGTGGCGGCCACAAGCATTCAAATCTAGAAGAGAGAAAACCTGACGCGTCATAGGTCAGTAACACTCAATGGTTGGTTTGTGTATGTGTTTACGTTCAGAATTTTATGTGAATATCATCGCACGGTCGGTTTCCGATGCCGGGACCTGACGAGGCGGACCAAGCAACAGGCCCAGCCATCGAAAACGACTCATCATTTCCAATTCAAAGCTCGTTCTTCCAGCCAATTTCCATCAGGTTCATCATCAGCAGCAGGTCGCTGCTATGGCTCTCGAAAAACCACTTCAACGAAGAGGAAAGCGACATCCAGACAATGAAACATGTTCTTCTGCGTCCCGCGGCCAATCCTTCTTCGGCCCTAAAGAAGTCATTCTAGAAACCATGCATAGAGATAGAGAACCATGACGGGCCCAGAGCAGCACCAAGTATGTGGCGGGACTCCGGAAGCGCCGTCGAAAATTAACATACCAATAAATCTCTGCTCATTACTTCATTATAGTCTCTCCAATCCTCCGGTTAACCGACGACGGACGCAACAAAACCTAACCGATGCAACCGGTCCACTTGAGGCGGATCACAGCAGCGATTTCAAGAACCAACCATTAAGAAATATGGCTTCAGTCTGTGCGAGTTTGGTTTGGACACATCTATACCTCCAACTTATTTGGTTGTATCTTCGAACATCGAAATCAGAAGGAGCTGCTACTGCATTTGATGGCAATACTACCACTAAGTATTCACATACTGCTGCAGCCGCGCCACACTTTGGTGTCACTTCAGATCGGCAGTCGGAAAATCATCTGCTAAGCGTTATGGCTCTATTAAGATGAAGTAGGTTTACCGCGAATCGGGAGAAACCGGAAAATTGGGTGATAGTTTTTTCCCCCTTTAATATATTGGAAAGAATGTTTACGAGTTTATAAATAGTCAACGAACGAGAGATTTGTGTAATAATCTTTTGTCTGAATATTCCATGCTCATCAGGGTGTCTAGGGAACTGAAAATACCGATAAAAACTTTAGTATTATACAGGGTCCAGCAATTGAAGTGCTACATTGAAATAAACATATAAATTGATCAAAAGAACAACTTTTTTATTTCAAATTCATTCAATTTCTCTTGAAAACAAATAACTTTTTCAAAATTCACTAGTAAAGTTCGACTTGTTCGCCCTTGAGTTTAATCACTCGCCGCAGACGGTCGAGGAACGCATCGTATAAAGCCCGCAGGTGTTCTTTTGGTATTTTTTCCCAGGCTGCCACGAGATGTCGCCTCAGCACCTCCACATCTTCATGTTTCTTAGAGTAGACTTCGGCCTCCAATATACTCCAAACAGCGAAGTCCATAGGGTTCAGGTCTGGCAAACTCGCCGGCCACTCGGAGCTCCAAATGAATCCTGGAAAATGTTGCGCAATAGACTGAGTCGATTTGGGGTCATTTTTGAATTTCTCAAACCCTGGGGTCTTAAAAGCTTCGTCTTGGTCCAAAACTCATCCAGTATTTTTTGCTTAATTTTTAAGTAACGTTTACATGAGTAAATTTGAACTTTTAAGTTTGTATGGGAAAATTGAATATTTTGTACTGAGAAATCAACATCATTTTTGTTTCTTTTGTGGAACCGAGCCAGCTGACGATTTTTGTGCCAATTTATAAAATTATTCAAGGAAATTTTCCGTTGAACAATTTTGTTGAAGACCGTAACTTCGTATCTTATTAGGAAAAAAAGTTATTAGTTGTTTAACAGGGGTATATCTTTTCGCATTGATAAACCATAAATTTATTGGACATCACTGCATGGTGCTGTGCGAGGTATTGCATGACTGCTTTGCATGCAATACATCGCAAGGCTTCAGCAGTGATGTCAATTGAATTTATCGTTTATCAATGCGAAAAGATATACCCCTGTTAAACAACTAATAACTTTTTTTCCTAATAAGATACGAAGTTACGGTCTTCAACAAAGTTGTTCAACGGAAAATTTCCTTGAGTAATTTTATAAATAGGCACAAAAATCGTCAGCTGGCTCGGTTCCACAAAAGAAACAAAAATGATGTTGATTTCTCAGTACAAAATATTCAATTTTCCCATACAAACTTAAAAGTTCAAATTTACTCATGTAAACGTTACTTAAAAATTCTACAAAAAATCATGGATAAGTTTTGGACCAAGACGAAGCTTTTAAGACCCCAGGGTTTGAGAAATTCAAAAAAAAACCCTAAATTGACTCAGTCTATTGCGCAATCCAAAGTTGGGTTTTCTTCGCTTTGTGAGCCGGCGCCAAGTCCTGTTGGAAAACCCAATCCCTGGAACCAAAATGTTGACGTGCCCACGGCTCAACGACATTCTGTATAACTAGTTCTCGATATGTATTTTGGTTGATTTTCACTCCTTAAGGGACAAAAACCAGCGGAGTACGGCCATCACGGGTGATTCCGGCCCAACCATCACCGATGCTAATTTCTGTCGCCGGGTGGCCGTCAGCAAGTCGGCATGGCTTCGCGATCTGTCTGGAAACCAAATTCTGTCGTTCTGCTTATTCACGAACTGCTCTACGGTGAAGAGTTTCTCGTCGGTAAACACTATATTCTTCAACCTTCCTTCAGCGGCCCTCTTCAGCAGCGCCTTCGCTCTTTTTATCCGTTCTTGTTTCTGCTTCACCGTTAGGTCTTGAACCTTTTGGATCTTGTAGGGCTTGGTCTGAAGTTTATCTTTCAGGATCCGACGGAGACTTCGATCCGATTTGTTGAGATCCTCTGCCAATTTAGTGGCACTACGACGAGGATTTCTCTTAAGGCTTTTCTGTACGATCTTCGTCATGGCAGGTGTCACCACAGTAGGTCGGCGTCCCCCACCATACCATTTTTTGGCACTTCCGGTCTTCAGGTATCTTTTAACTGTACGGTATACAAAAGTTTTGCACACACTAATATTGGACAGCTCACGAACTATGTCCATCTGTCGTTTGCCAGCTAGGAACAAGGCAACCACAGCGCTACGTTTCTGTTCGAGATCCATTTTTCCGGGTAACACCTGATTACAAAAGTAGCACTTACATTACGATTGGTCGATCTTGGATCGATCCTTGAAGGATCGATCTTTTCAACTCCGATTTTCGATTTTTTGGATCGATTCTTCGACCAGGAAAAGATCGATTAGATCAGTTTTTTTTCGATTCGATCTTTCGATCTTTTTCTCTCATTTAGGGGCAATACGAGCATAATGGCCACATCAAGGAGGACGCTTATTGAACCATAGAAAACAGCAAGATATAATATGTGAGTTACATCATTGTTTCGTCTTCAGACACTAAGAAGGTCAATTTCCTAACTGAATGAAACTTGAAAAAAGTAGACATAAACGTTTAAAAATTTTTGTGCCGAAATCTGAAAATCAGTCACTGTAGGGGCACCATAGGCACCATCAATCGGGGCAAGATGAGCAATTTCTGCCGTAGAATCTAGCTGCGAATTTAATTTGATGAAGTCAACTGAATTATACACTTGACTTATTTACATCTGACGATTTACCTATTGGTAAGGTGTCGGGGAGATAAACAGAAAACTCGAGTTCGATTCCTTTTTTTTTTTTCATGCATTCATGGTCAGTTAAAAAATAATTTTAGAAATTTTCAATTTATTCCAATACAATTTTGCAAATTATTTCCAAACCTTGTGAATTGGGTGCAGAAAGATGTTGGTGATTTATTTAAAGTTAAAAAATTGCAAGAATTTGCTAATCTTAAGAAATAACAGCGGTTTTTTAAATATTACTTTTTCAAAAAAATAATTAATTTTTCTTTTGATTTTTTTTCTGCATATTTTGTTTGATAACTCTGATATACATTAGACAATCTTAATAAAAATACCTTAAAATAATTTCTTTTAATCTCTTGAATATTTCTTGTCAGTACATTTCTTAAAAATATCAAAGCGGTTCCGAGATTTTTGGATTTTGATTGGTGTTGATTTTAAACACTTACTCCGGTTCACCTTACATAAAGGCGCCTAAAATTTTATTCTTTCCATATGTAGAAGGATTATACAAATTTGAAATTTTGTGTCATTTTTTGCATATTTTTTAATAAAAAGTAGTTTCCTCTTGTTACAAATGTTATCTTATTTTGAAACCCATTCATATTTAATTTTTGGCATTTCGGCGAGTTAGAAATTCAAAGTAGAATAATGTTTACAAATGGTAAAGATCGATTAGTCGGAGATCGATCTTCAAGCTCCGATTTTTTAGATGGATCGATCCTAGAACCGTTCATCTGAATCGATCTTGTAGATCGATCTTTTCCCGAAGATCGAACAATCCTAACTTACATACATCCAATGATAGCTAAGACTTAGTGTAAACAAAGCGACGAGGGGTCGTTCAATACTGTTTCGTGTGCAACGAAATAATTACTGTTGAAGTAATGAATTTTTCCCAAGGAATTTAATTCTCAGAAAACTTATCCGAAAACAAGTTTTAAACTGTTGAATCTCGGTTGACGTTGAGTGCTTTTAAGTTTTTCATCAATACAAAGCGAAGTTATATTGTAAGAATAGTTAAATTTATGTTATTTGGTGAAAATATTGAAAAACTGGCTGATTCCAGGGGCCCGGACTATGCCCTCTAGCTCTAGCTAGAAGACGGAGATTCAAACATTCAAGGGAGTATCAGCTATAATTGGAACATAAGTGGTTTTATTTTATTTATTTGGTCCCATTCCAAAGATGATTATTTGCACAAAATTAAGTATTAAAATTATTTATGTTTACATTTCAAACTGCATGCTGGGGGTGGTCGTTTAGCCTAATGGCGAACGTCTTTAGCTTATAAGCAAGGGGTCCAGGGATCGAATCCCGCCACCCTAAAAATCTAGGTTAAGAAAAATTGAACACTAATACCGCGAAAAGTAACAATGTAACGAAAATTGTAAACTCTACTAAGTGTAACAGGATGCAAAATATCTCCACGTAGTATAAAAGATTGTAAACTCTACGGAGTATAAACAGATACGCTGGTCATTTAGTCTCAGTAACTGGACCATAATAGGAGCTAGTCGACAAGGCAGTTCCGAGTCGTGCCTAAAATAGCATCGGCGAAAATAGAAGATGAAAAACTGCATGCTGCGAAATATTTCAGCGATACTTATATGCTATAAAATATTTCATACAAGTTTTGTTGCAACCTAACCTACCTAAGGGTCCGGCGCCGATTGCCGACGCATAGGGCTGAGATAAAAGATCTCCACTGCTGGCAATCCGGAGCCAGCGTCTTCACTTGCTGCCAGCCAAGGTTCTCGTCCACTGTGCGGATTTCAGCGGCTAGACAACGCCGCCACGAGCTTCTGGGCCTGCCTCTTCTTCGATGCCCATCTGGATTCCAGTCAAGCGCCTCTCTGCAAATCTCGTTTTCATCTCTTCGCAGCGTGTGCCCAATCCATCTCCACTTACCTTACCTCCTTTTGATGACACCGGCGATGAAGTTCCACGTTTGAGATCCAGTTGCCAGGCCACCAAGCGCGGATGATGTTCCGCAGGCAGCGATTCACAAAAACTTGGAATTTTCGCGTAGTCACCGTATATGTGCATCAAGTTTCACACCCGTACAGCAATACGGATTTGACGTTTGAGTTGAAGATTCGGATCTTAGTTCGTAGAGAGATCTGGCGTGAGTGCCAGATGTTTCGGAGACTCGCAAAACGCAAATCGGGCTTTTCTGATCTGGGTTTCGATGTCCTTCTTGGTACCACCATCAGGCGTAATCTGACTACAAAGATACTGGAAGCACTCCACTGTCTCAACCTGTTGTCCAGCTACCACGAAATTGGAACGATTTTCTGTGTTGATTTCAATCGACTTGGTCTTTCCGACATCGATTTTGAGACCTGCTGCCTTGGAGCTTTCGGTGAGGTCGTCGAGTTTGCTCTGCATGTCTTGTTGTGTTTGGGTGAGCAAAACAATATCGTCTGCCAGGTCAAGGTCGTTCAGTTGCTCAATTGATGAAGGATTCCACGGCAATCCTCGGTTTGGTCTACAGTCAATCGATCCAGTCAAGATCTCATCCATTACGATGATAAAAAGCAGCGGTGACAAAATACATCCCTGTCTCACTCCAGCAGTTACCGGGATTGGTTGGGACAAGACACCGTCGTGCAAGACCTAGCACGAAAATGCCTCGTATTTTGCTTCGATGAGATGGACTAGTTTCTCTGGGACCTCTCGTCGTCTAAGAGCAGCCCAGATGTTTTCGTGGTTCAGTCGGTCAAATGTTTTTTCGAAATCAACGAACACCAGCAGAAGAGAGTCCTGGAATTCGTTGATTTGTTCCAGTATTATTCGTAGTGTTGTGATGTGGCCACACGTGATCGTCCGGATCGGAATCCAGCTTGTTGCCGTCGGAGTGTAGCGTCGATTTTCTCCTGGATCCTGTTCAGGATCACTTTGCAGAGTACTTTGAAGGTTGTACAGATCAAAGTTATGCCACGCCAGTTACCGCACTCTGTCAGGTCTCCTTCCTTCGGGACCATTACGAGGATACCCTGCATCCAGTCGGCCGGAAATGTTGCAGTATCCCAAATGTCAGCGAAAAGACGGTGCAACATTTGTGCTGACAAAGCAGGGTCGGTTTTGAGCATTTCAGCAGGAATGCAATCGATTCCAGGTGCTTTGTTGGATTTCATGTCCTTGATTGCCGCTTCCATCTCAGCCAGCGAGGGCGCTTCCGAGTTGACGCCATTAATGCGACTTACTGTGGGCGCCTCGAGCTGCGGGTTCTGTTGGCCATCGCTATTTGTAACTCGGAAGAGTTGTTCAAAAAGCTCAGTCCAATGCTTGAGCTGATCTGTTCGATCTGTCAGCAGCTGACCTGCTCGGTCTTTCAGCGGCATTCTTGCATTAGTCCTTGCACCACTAAGGCGGCGAGATATATCATATTATAATCGGATATCTCCAATGGCGGCGGCTCTTTCTCCCTCTTCGGCTAGGGAGTTTGTCCAGGCTCTCTTGTCTCGTCTACAAGCTCGTTTAACTGCCTTTTCCAGCTCCGCATATCGTAAGCGGGCGGCTGCTTTGGCTGACCCGGTACATGCCTGTTCAATTCAGACTTTCGCCTTTCTCCGATCATCGATCATCCTCAAGGTTTCATCCGACATCCATTCATTTCGTCTTCCTCAAACTTTACCGAGAGTACCATGGCTCGTCGTGATAAAGGCATTCTTGATTCCACACCACTGTTCTTCGACTGTTCCGTCTGTCGGCAACTCTGAGGCTCGGGATTCTAGCTGTTCAACGTATGCCCTTTTCACCTCTGGATTCTCCAACCGGCGGACGTCGTATAGACACCCGACTTTCTCCTCGCGCCGTTGGACACGCGCAACTCTCAGTCGTATCACGCCAAGGACGAGGTGATGGACGGATGCAATGTCTGCGCTTCGTTTGTTGCGGACATCAAGAAGGCTCCTTCTCTATTTTCGGCTGATGCAGATGTGGTCAATTTGATTTTCTGTTCGGCCATCTCAGGATATTCCTGTTTGGATGGACCGAAATAACCTGTCCGGTCGCTTATATTACCTGTTCCTTCGAGGAACAGGTGGTCAAAGTCTCCCCAAGAATCCTTTCACAATCGGCAAGTCAATTGAAAAACATGCCGGTAAAATCGAAAGTGGATACAATGATAGCAAGAACCAGTGGTAGGTATGTGTTGAAAGTGCGGAACGAAGAGCAAGTAAAAAAACTCGAACTATTAAAAAGTTTAATCGATGGAACAAAAATAGAAATCGGTCGCCATCCGAATTTAAACACCCGAAAGTTTGTGGTTCAATGTCATGAGGTCGGTGAAATGACAAACGAAGAACTTCTCGCAGAACTCACACCTCAAAAGATCACCAAAGTGCAGCGCATCACCAAAAAAACATCAAACGGAATCGTTGGAACGTCGACTTTTATTTTAACCGGTAACAGCACCGTGATACTCGAGTTTATAGACTTCGGTCTTTTAAGATTGAGAACCCGAGTTTATTATCCGTTGCCCCTACTTTGTCGAAAATGTCTAGAATATGGTCATCCGAAAGCCAAATGCACGAACCAAATCGCTTGCATCAAATGCTCCGGAAAACACGAAAGCACCACGTGTCGCAATGATCCGTTTTGCCTGAATTGCAAAGAAATCCACAGTCCAGTTGACCGAAGTTGCAAGATCTGGAAAAACGAAGCCGCCTCACTTTAACTCGCCATCGACCTGAATATCTCCCTAACCGAAGCACGGAAAAGTATAACATCCACTACTAGCATTTACAACACCAGCTACGCTAGCGTAGCCAAATTGCAGCCGCACACATCTAATAGTCATCAAAACCCGAAGTCTTCAAGCACCAAGCCGAACGAGGTCCAACAGAAGCAGCATCAACCCAATCCGAACACCAAACGAAGCCACCAAAAACCGAATTTACCAGCACCAACCGAAACATCTAGCGCAAATGTGCAAACGGATTCACCACCAAAAAAAAGAAACGATCGTCAACCTTTACGTCGCTCATCCTCCAATCCAGAAATGGAAGTGAAAAGTGATCAGAGCAAAAACAATGAAACCCTCATCTTTACTTATGCGAGCCAGTGTAGTTCAGCTACGATCTCGCATGATAGAAAGTTAAAAAATAAACCTATCCCCTTCGCCTTCCCTATCCCTAAAAAACCCAACCTTAGATTTAAAAAATAGATTACTTTGTAAATTGACCATCGGCCAGAAAAACTTTGAATTAAGTAATGGGCCTAATAAAACCTTTGTTAAATAAAAAAAATAATCTCGGGATACCCAAGTGACCTTATGTGCTGGTCGATGTGGGAAGAGCGATCCTCCGATCACCATGTTGTTGTTGCCACAAAATTCTACAAACAGCTCTCCGTTTTCGCTCATCTGTCCTAGGCCATGGATCCCCATGATGCGCTCAAAGTCCTGATTATCGGAGCCAATCTTTGCGTTGAAGTCGCCAAAGTGGATTTGGATAAAACGAAGTTTACCGGGTCAGCAATTGTGCTTGAAAATATTCTTCGAAGTTTGACAGAAGTATCTTTACTTTATAGAGTCCTTCTTGAAAACACATTAGTTTATTTTATTTGTTTATTTGTGTAAAAACATCAACGGACCACATGTTGATCCTAATGATAACTTAATAAAATAATGAGTTAAAAACTAGTTAAATCTACAAATCTATCAGGAACAAGAATTAGGGAATCAAGTTAGTTTAAAGGAAATATAATCACAACTTTCACTTCACTATTATCACTTCTTATCACTACCTCAAAGATAGAAATAGGGGTATCTTTAAAAAAAATCTAGGAGCATAGGAAGTGTAGGAAAAATCGATCGCACCATTCATCAAAATGGATCCTTATCTATAACCTTGCCCCTACTAACACAACCCTTTCCTTGGATATTTAAATATAGATTCGCAGACGTATAGACGGTTTCTATAATTGGTGATATTGACTTACCTTTGTTTCTGAATTTTTCAAAATAAATCTCTGAAATATAAAGGGACAAAAAGTTGGTGATTGATCCTAGAAAGTATCCTACTAATTATCCTTCCTTCATTCCTCATTGACTACTAGGACGTATCCGGCGCCCTAATTGATCAATTTTAAAGGTAGAGCATGAGTTTTGTGCATTGTGAATGAACTGCTAGTCCCAAGCACCATTCTTTTAGCCCTTGCACAAAACTGATGGCCTCGATCAATCATGGAATAGTAACCATTGTTGGCGAGGTAGAACTTGTTCTGCTTAGCCACGCCAGCGATTTAAGAATTTGAAGTGCGTAAGTTGAACAAAGTCTAATCATATATGTTATCTGAAGCTTTAAATGAATGGTCATATCCAAGCACTTCAAGTTCAATGTTAAGGTGGATATGAGTAGTCAGCTAAGCTAAGCTAAGCACTATGAAATTGCCTAACTTTTTAACCGTTGCGGGTAGAATTTAATGAAAACTTGGGTGGATTTAGTTCATAGTGCATTGTTAACATTCCGTAAGTTTTAAAGTCATGTGATCAAAACTCGCGGAAATGGAGTCAAAAGAATAGCTTGTGCGTGATAAAATCTTGCGCATTCATCACGAGAACAAGGATCCCTCGCATCTTTCCATCTCTAAAACTTTGGGAATCGCGAATTCCACGGTGTCGTAAGTGATTAAGCGGTTCGAGGAACGATTGACCACCGATCGGAAGCCCAGAAGTGAAGGAAAATGCATTCCGTACAACACCAAAAATCACAATCGCCTAGTTGAGGCCTTCAACCGAAACCCGAACTCCTCCGTGCAGGATGTGGCTAAGAAGCTGCACCTAAGCCGAAGTTTTGTTCAGAAGATCAAAACTAAGGCACGGCTTTGAACGTTCCAGGTACAAAACGCCCCTAATCGCGACGAGAAGCAGAACAAGCCCGCCAAAACCCGTGCCAGGAAGTTGTACCTCAACATCCGGACGAAAGTCGAATGCTGCATCATGGACGACGAAACATATGTGAAAACCAACTTCAATCAGATCCCCGGCAACCTGTTTTTCTCGGCCAAGGATAAGTTCAGCGTTCCGGAACATGTCCACACTCATGTCCATCTGCACGTGCGGGAAGCGGAGTGCACTGTTCGTGACCCAGGACACCTTCTTCCAACAATCTTTTGGCCGGATTTGGCCTCATGTCACTACTCCAAGGACGTGCTGAAGTGGTATGCGGACTATAAGGTCAATTTTGTGCCGAAAATACTCAACCCTCCCAACACTCCGGAGCTCCGCCCAATCGAGAAGTACTGGGCGATTATGAAGCAACACCCTCTCAAACGACCTAAGGTAGTGAAGACTGTCGAGGAACTGAAGAAAGTATGGGTTTACATGCAAAAAACGGTTGATTCACAGGTTGTGTAGAATCTTATGACCGGAGCTAAGGCCAAGGTTCGGACATTTGCGTATGGACTGTAAATAATATACGAGTAAAATGGTAAAATGAAGTTTAACAGTTATTTTTCAACCCCTGAAAAAATGATGGCAATCGGATGAAAACTCAAAATTTGCGTATCAATTTTGTGTGTGGCAATTTCATCGTGGACACTAGACTGCCTCAAATGACCCGACTTTTGAAAAAGTTATACGCTGCAGGCTAAAATTGATCCTAGGCCTAGTACAAGATCTCATGCCAAATTTGGGCCAGATCGGATCACGGGAAGGGGTCGCTCAACGAGCCTGAAATTTGTATGGGATTTTGAGACATTTTGTTCGAGAGGAAACCAGTTTTTCGTCAATAACTTTTGTCTTCTTCGATCGATTTCTTTCAAAAACGGGTTTTCTTAAAGCCTAAACTATGACAAATATTTCATCCGAAGGTTGCATTTCAATTAAACTGAAGATAAAAATGTTATTAAGCTTCAAAAATTGGTTACCTTTTTTAAGGATGATATTCATCACTGTTTTAATGATGCGACTAAAGTCCGACCAGAACACTCAATGTGAAATGCATGCCGTTTCGTCAAATAATGATCGATATTAACCGATTGCAATTTTTAATGTTTTTCCAATATTTGAGTTTGGATGATTCGCACTTGATAGTTCAGAAAGAAATGAGAGCGGAAAAATGCTCGACAGTTTAAAAAAATTGCATAACCACAGGGGCTTAGGAACATGACTGGAAGATTTCTGATGCCAATAAAAAGATAAATTTCCGAAGAACAGTTCCATTTCCAGTTTTTCACGTTTTTCTTTAATTTTAGCTGTACTTTATTTTAACCAAATTTCAACCAAGTACTTTATTTGGTTTAGAGTGATTTTATATTACAAAAAAAAAGAGGTTGAAACGTGAAGTCATTCAAAATCTTTTTTTTTTTTATATTTTTGAGTAATTAACAAAGTTCAAATTTTATGCACAACATTTCAGATCAAATTATTTTTTGTTGGAGATTTGAATTTTTTTTCGAAGTGCCTCAACTACCTTCAATAAAAATTGCAGTTGTTCTTAGTTTTTGGTTATTTTACCATTGAATTCAGAAATCAATGCAACACCTCTTTCGGCACAGGCGTTCCCTACATTTTACAACGTTTTACATTTCTCTGGATTTTACCTACATAGTCTCGGTTTTGATTCCATTTTTTAGGATTTTCTAATAAAAAGTCTTTTGATAAACCAGTGATTTAAAAAAAAACTATTCGTGGTCCTAGAAACGAAACTTGCAAGTTTGAAATCTTCGTGCAGATCAAAATTCTCGATTTTGGCATTGAGGCTGCGATTCTCATGTGTTACATTTTGTTGAAGTGCTTCAACTATATCTTGTTTTTCTTACAAGGAAACCTTTGCGTCAAAAAAAGCCAGAGCAACTAATTCCGCACCAAGATACCACAAGTGCTTCGCCATTTTGTTTGCAGCAGCTTCGTAAACATTAATTTTACCGCAATCAATAGCGCTATATCGTAGGAGACTTTGAATCATTAGAAGATCGTTGGAGGTTGGCTCTGAGAGTAACGACCATTCTGAATAGATTTTTTGAGAAAAAAAAAGATCCTGAGTTAGGTAGAAAAGATGAAACATAAACCCCGCCCCAAGGCGGAAATATGTACAATAGACTGCCCCAAATTTGTATGGAAAATTTAAAACCTATGAAATATTATGCGCTGCAGGTTAAAATTAATTCTAGTCCTAGTACAAGATCTTATGCCAAATTTGGGGCAGATTGGATCACGGGAAGGGGTCGCTCAACGAGCCTGAAGTTTGTATGAGATTTTGAGACATTTTGCTCGAAAGAAACATGAAAGCCCTGTTTTTCATTAATAACTTTGGTTCCCGTTGGCCGATTTCTTTCAAAACCGGTTTTTTCTCAAAGGATAGTATTTATCACTGTTAATGAGTCGGGGCGGTCGAACATATTGACCGCCTCATTAACAGTAATGAATACCACCGTAAAAAAGTTAGCCCATTTTGAAGCCTAATAACTTTTTTATCTTAACTCTTATCGAAATGCAGTCTTCGGATGAATTATTTTTTCATAATTTAGGCTTTCCCGAGCAGACTTTAATGCCCAAACTGATAGCAAACTGAAATCATAATAAGGTGTCAACAGCAAACTGATAGCGTTTTTTGCTGTTAAATTTTGTGCGAGAGCAAAATTAGGCATAATTGACCTTTCATATATTAATATTTGACAGCAAGCTGGGACCACATTTTGGTATCAATAGCAAATAGTCATCATTATTTGCTATGTATAACCCAATAGTAAAATTAGGCATCATTGGAGCGGTTTTAATTTTGCGAAATACAAATCTTAAGTCAAAATTATCGCATAACCTGGTAAAGAACGCTTTGTTAGCAAGTAGTATTCAAAGTGATAGTAATAGCGAAACTGGTGACATAACTTATAGTGTCTTCGTTTATAAGCAGTGGCAACGAGTATTGCCCCAACTGCTGGCAAAACATTGGAAATGGAATATTTTGTACACATCATATGTCGTATATTGCGTTTCTTATTTGCACATTTGAATTCAAAATTAAGTTTTTGATATAAGTATATTTTAAACTTTTTCTGAAGGACTTGATATTATATTTTTATGTTTTCGAGATTCAGTAAGAAAAAAAAGTCAATTTAACAAAGAATAGTAAAGAAAAAGTAAGAGAACAAAGAAGTATGCTTTTAAAAATTGATTCTCAGGTAGCACAAATAAAGTCTGAATATTAGTTGAAAATGACAGGTTTTTATATTATTTTGAATATCCTGCTTAGCCTCGATTCACTAATTTTTTTCGGAGAAAGGCTTTACGATATAAATAAAGCGGCCTTCATTTTTTTACAACACGTGTTCTTATTTCGCATGCTGTGATGCAAAAATAGCTGGATTTTTATCACATACGGGTGAACTAGAAACAGTGCTGTAGAAAATACAACGCCCAGAGATCTTGAAAATATTTTTGCATGGTAAAATTTTCAAAATGTGCTGCAAATTTCAACATTTCTATCACTTTTTCCAACACCAGTGAACTTGCTTTAATTAGTTTTAAATCGACACCAAAATCAAGGTTAAAAGAACGCATAACACATATATACACACCTTGATCAAAATTATTATATCGTTCAATAATTGTCAAAAGCACCTTACGTAATTGTCAAGAACAACTACGTAATTTATCACAGTGTAGCGCAAAGCAGCAATAAAAACAAATACTGAAAAATGTGTCTCATCAGCTGAGCGAAATTTGTTATTATCGCCTGTTTGTTTTGTTCACCATTCGTCGGGTAAGGAAACCGCTTAACAATCAACCGGAAGCCAAGTGCGGGAAGTGTCCAGTTCATCACATAAGTCGTCCGAAGAGGGAACAATCCGACCCACTATTCACCGCCAATGGTGACTCATTCGGTTAGTGCAACAGCCAATGTTTTTTGCAGTTCCAGAGTGCTACCGCAGAGCGATGAACGGCGCGTTCGTAAATTGATTTTTTTGGGTGATGCATCAGTCGATTGATTTGTTTGGTTGATGTCAAATCACTTTCCATATGCTTTTGCATACGTTTGTTTGGAATTTACGAACGCCAGCATCGATAAAAAAAAATCACTTCGATAGAAAAAATCAATTTACGAACACGCCGTAAATTTAAGGTAAGAATGAAATCGATGCGGATGGTGCTACATGCTTCAAAACATTAATATGTTGGTTTTCATGCAGGCGGCTGCATTCTTCCATCCAGGTGTGACACCAAGATGCGGCCATCCGATTCCCTTTTCGGATTTGGTCTACGTGTTGCTCCATCGCAGGAAGAGTTAGTAGACGGGAATCATATCACAGAGGTGGTTGCCTCACAAGCACCTTAACACTGGACCGAAAATCGGGGCCAAAAATCTTTTAAGGTAACTTACCTTGTTGAGTTATTGAGTTTGCTACGGTTATATTCATTTTTTTTAGGTATTTTAGTACATTTAATCGACGGTTATGACGGGAATATGGTGAGGTTTAAAGTCGAGATGGTTTTTGTTCCGAGAATGCCCAACACCCGGACAAGAGTTTATAGATTCCAGAAAAAAGTTTCTAGCTCTGCTTGGGATCATTCTGCTGCGGTGGCAGCATCCGGAAGAAAATGTTTTCGGACACGACTCATCGAATACCAGTTCCTAAAATTCCAGCAGTTCCACAGACGATCGAAAAGTGGTCCCAAACTAGGCTGCTAATCCAATAGGTCAAATGATGACGTAAACCATGAAACTGGTAAGACAGATTTAATTTTAGTTTATATATAGGACACACCCATAAATCAACAATTAGTAACAGATAGGTACTAATAGTTTCTTATAATTTGGAAATTTATTGAATATCAGCATGCCTCCATCATTTCATTGAATTTTAGGCTCTCAGTATCAGAAGGATGTAAGTGCCAAAATAATTAAGTTTTAGCTTATTGATTCTTCATATCTCAAATTACATCATGTGCAAAACTCAGATGATAGTAATTTTTAGTAACACTTCTAATTTAATTAAAACTGTTCGATTTCGTACAATATATGAATAATTTAGCACTTTGACAACTTTGAAACTCGTTTTCTCGATAATATCATCTAGGCAGTTACACTCCTCTGGTCCAAAACGACGATTTTTCGAGAAAATTCAGAAAAAAATGAAAAATAAAGATACACATAAGTGATCATCGTATCTCCAAGAATCGAAAACAGTCAGTCTCATGGATAGAATATATTTAGGCGTTTAACCATGTGCGGTATACGCCATCGCTCCCGTTATTGCATTAACTAGCAGTTGCATATACAAAGGCGCTATAATAACCTCGCAAAGCAACGTTATAATCTTTTACATTACATGGATGCGATATTCATAACACTTTCATATACAGCACATAATAACAAGATTGATAAAAGTTATGTTTATAAATTTGCTATTACGCCTTAAGAGTCAAATTTGATTGACGTTGGTACACAACAAATATCAATGCGAATGTTTTCATACATGGTTAGCAAAGAGATGCAAATTTTTGCTAAAACTACACCTCGTTTTTAAAAAAATTGAGAGTATATTGATGTCAAATTTTGCTATTATCGGAGATTAAGTGATGCCTTATAATGGTCTCATTTTGCTGTCCAAGCTCTCGTGAATCGAGGTGTAGTTAGGGTCTCAGTTTTAGCAAAATTAGGCATCACTTTGCTAACCATGTATGAAAATTTGTGCTCTCATTTTTGCTGTGTACCACCTTATGTCAAGCAAAATGAGAGCACATTCGGCTCTCAGGGCGTGATAGCAAAATTTGCTATAATTTTGCCATAAAAGTCTGCTCGGGTTAAGAAAAACCGTTTTTAGAGAAATCGGCCGACGGGAACCAAAGCCATTGATAAAAAACTGGTTTTATTTATTGGCATCACAAATCGTCCAGTCATGTTCCTAAGCCCCTGTGGTTATGCAATTTTTTTTAAATTGTCAAGCATTTTTCTGCCCTTACTTCTTTCCGAACTATCAAGTGAATATCATCTAAACTCAAATATTGGAAAAACATTAAAAATTGCAATCGAGCGCAACAACAATGGTTAAAATCGGTCATTATTTGACGAAACGGCATGCATTTCACATTGAGTGTTCTGGTCGGACTTTAGTCGCATCATTAAAATAGTGATGAATATCACCCTTAAAAAGGTTAACTAATTTTTGAAGCTTAATAACTTTTTTATCTTCAGTTTAATTGAAATGCAACCTTCGGATGAAATATTTGTCATAGTTTAGGCTTTAAGAAAACCCGTTTTTGAAAGAAATCGATCGAAGGAGAAAAAAGTTATTGAGGAAAAACTGGTTTTTCATGTTCCTCTCGAACAAAATGTCTGAAAATCCCATACAAACTTCAGGCTCGTTGAGCGACCCCTTCTCGTGATCCGATCTGGCCCAAATTTGGCATGAGATCTTGTACTAGGCCAAGGATCAATTTTAGCCTGCAGCGTATAACATTTTACAGGTTTTAAATTTCCCATACAAATTTGGGGCAGTCTAGTGGACACCCTTTACTGAACGTATTTTAGACAAACTTTTCAATAATTCATCAAACCATATCGAGCTTTCGTGATGGTTCCTGAATATGACAGAAACGTAAACTCAATAAGTGATTTCATTATCCCACTCCACCATTATTTTCGAGGACATCTCAATCGCTCACCTTCGATGATGGTGGGCCTCTTCAAACTGGGACCCGGGAACGCACCCGCATAGTGCACCTCCATTATTATTATCGGGTATCCCTCACATTCTCTCTGGATGTGAAAAGGTGGACCACACTGTTTACCCACATCGACAGTGCTAGAATGAAAATTAATACGGTCTGCTTCCATTCTTCTTGGGGCCTCCTGTCCCAAAGCATCCCAATGCAACCGATCTTATGAGGGCTGATTTCAAAGGATAAAATATACTCGAACAGCTAGCGGTGTGCGTGTTTTTGACAGGCCCTCGTCGATACCTTTCATCGATGCGCCTCATCTCACAACAAGCAGCTGACGATGATGGCATTTTAAAACAATTAGAGAGACCCATCAGGGCGAATGGGGTTTGAATTTCAACTACTCATTCATCAAACGCGGGTTTTCGATGCATTTCACCTGAATGGGTTTCGGTTTCCGGCTATGGAGATCTCTTTTTAATGGATTTTTTTTATCTAAGCTGGAAGCAAGTTGTCAAAATCAGCTCAAAGAATCAGAATCAGCAATTGACCATATTATCTTATGAACTGAATTTATGAGTTACACTCTTACTTATTCATTTACTTACTTACACTTATTACTTATTTAGCTTATTTCTAACTCAAGATCCAACGTCGATTGTCGGACGCATTTTTATGCGTACTGCTTTTTATACGGCAAGTTCAATTGAACATTGATTTTTGTTTTCGAAAAACTGTCGTCTCATTCTAGTTTTTGTCTAGTTCAAATCCGTCAACATTGGGATGCAACCCTGATGACTTTATTGTCTCTTCTCAAACTTCATAAAAATACTGCCAGGAATGCACAATTGGAGCTTTTATAGATTTTCAACCGTGTTCGGTAACCTATAAAGAAACAGAAAGTCGAGTTAGTTTAAGTTCAGGAAGAACCCTTTTTCCCCAGAATGACCTCGGTTATGGCGAAAATATTGCTCGTAATCTCCAATCGAAGAGATTCCCTAGACCGTAAATAAGTTATAGAAAGAAAGAAAGAACGTTCGACGAAAAAATCGAAACGTGCGGAAAAGCGACGGCTTCGAGACGTTTTATTGTAAAGTGTCTTAACACCTTCCTATTTTCCTATTCTCCCTCTTGAAAGTGTTCGAAAGAAAACCTATAAAGGTGTCCTCTTCTTTGCTGCTTTCTCAGGGACGACTTTGTCCTTCGATTTGGACTGAATGTCGGCTTTCTTGCGCCCTTTCTTCCGGAGGTGGTGTATCTGTTTGGAGAAATGAAGGATAATGGGCTTCTCCGGGAAATTAATAGGCAACGTACGACTTCCGAGGATGCCGTTTGAGGGTTCTGAGGGAAAAATCTAACCAAACCACCCTCTAGCCACAAAAGCGAAAAAATCGGTAGAGTTTCGACGATAAACTGCGGCTGCCTGCAGAACTTTTCAGCCCTCGGCAGACCGAAAGGAATATTGAGCAGGGGAAAAGTTTTTGACAGGAAGAAAATTGAAAAGTTGAAAAACATTAGGTTTCGGTCTTTGTCGTTTATCCTCCTTCTCCGTTTCGGGAAAACATGCAATTGCCAAAATGGCAGAATTTAGAAGGTTTTTTTTCCGGGATATTGTAGCCAACCCGCTCCCCTTCCGGCTGATCGTGTCTGGGGTGTCTGGAGGTTGGCGTTCTACTCCTCTAAACAGAAACCCCTGAGGGAATAAATATTGTCTCATTTTTCAAAAACCGAATTCTTCCCGGTTATTGCTGGGGACCCTTCTGTCTTTGCTTGGCTTGGCCTTGCCTTGTGCCCCGTTCTCGGATTCCTGGCCCGGTCTCATCAAGGAGTCTCTTCAGTGAAAAATGGGTAAAGTTCATGGGGTGGAATTTTTTGGCGAAACATAATTACTTTTTTCGGCCGCCACCGATGAGTTGTCTGTCTAAGTCTGGAAACGGGCTTGTTGCTTTCTGGGGGGAATATTTACGTCGTCGGCGTCCTCGAAGTTTAAGGCTGAATAGAAGTAGATTAAATCCTGAAGTACTGCACTGAAACGTTTAGCCGCAAAATATGATCTTGAATATTTCACCGAGTGGAAAGTTTCAACCAGCTTAATGTTTATGAAAATGCTAATTTCGATCCATGGTAGGGGAAACGCAAGATTTCTGCCTTTCAAAGCTTATATAGCTCCCCAATTACATGGAAATATGAGCTTTCTAATTCTCAAGAAATTAGAATACTTACTCCAACTTTAACGTGGACCCATCTTGCCCTTCAGAAACTTAACTGCCACATAATATGACGCTTACCGATTAAGTTCAATTTGTAACTGACTGGAGAATAAGGCAACTATGCGAGACACTTTCCTTCTACCAGCAATAAACTAACTTGTGGAAACTTCCAGCAAAGAGCACGCAAATCGAATCGACCTCTCGATATCTACCATGCATGATTTATCACCGAAATTTCCGAACCCATGCACCGTAAAATAGAACTTTCGGAATCGATAACAACAACTTGTCCGTCTGTCCCATGCATGAAACGACGACAACTTCAGACGTACGGACTGTGTTGGTCGATTCCTTTGGCTCGATTCTCCCCAATTTCAACAATTTATTTTATTGCCTGGGTACCTAGGTTGTTATTTTCTGTATCTGGATCCTTTTTTCTCTGTCATTGCGCAGATAAACTTTTTTCCGCAACTATCGTTGTCGACTTGGTTCTGTTGCATTTTTATTACTGCCACTTTTTTCCACCTCATTCGGGGAGCAATCAATCACTTCATCATCCGGTCGTTCGTTCGGGCCATGCATTCTTATATTTATTTGCCCAGTCCTCTGTGGTTTTTTTTATTTTGCTTTTACTTTTTAACTTTCCATCCTGCACAATCCCCAACAAATCCATCGGAAGAGCACTCACGTATACCGGGAGTATAAAAACTGCACAGTGGGGTTCAGACGGAGATGATCATGTCTATTTTAGATTTTTTTTATGTATCAATTGTCTTGTCCACAACTTTTCATTATATAGAAACATTCCAGACGTATTTCAGAAGTATAGCTTTCCAAACCTGTTGTCAAGTTTGAAGAATTGCTTACCACCTTAGTGTTTCATTCCAGAAATTGAAGTTTGTTTTTCCAAAAAAATTAACATTATTTAGTGGTCCAGTATAGCAGTTCTACGCCAAAGACGGGTAGGCCCCAATTCAGTCTAAGTCAGGCAGCGTAACTCACGTCGAAGAAAACTATTAGAACAAGGAGGAGTACACTCCGCAAATCCCCTGGAGGCTTTCGACTATATATGCCATTTTGTTCCCTTATAGGCAGTTAGATGAGTAGAGATCGAACATGGCTATCAGCCGATGTGTATTCCGTATTTTGGATCCATTGCGCTCTACCTCTACAACGCAGCCGTGACGTGACGTGACAGACGCTCGCTTAAAGACTTCTCTTGCTACCTTTTGGACCATGGCAGTTCGGCGTAATCCAGGCCAATGAGTCGATTATTATCGATGCACACTCACAACAGTATTTGACATGCGTACCAAAACTTTAGCGATTATCGACCATGACTCCGAGATATTTTAGCTGCTGTTGTGCTTTACTCCCCGAAGCGCAAATCGAGCTGTAAAACGCCCTCATCAGGTCACACTCGCGGTTCGGGCGCATCAATTCCCTAAACGCGTGTCGAACCCTGACACCTCCGGCATAAAAATGTGCCTCACTGACACTGACGTGTAAACACGTCTCCAAGTGATCGGCCCACCATTGACCACCACTTTGCGCATCTACTCGTTTTTCGAGTCGGGTCTATACCTACAGAAACGCAAAACGAGTTGGCGATCGCTCTCCCTCCGGTCACGTCCGCATTTCAGAGCCATGACCTCCCGAACGCGTGTTGGACCCTCATCCTCACACCCGAGTACTGGTACCTAAGTACCTGGGTGCACCACTTCTTCTGCGCGGGTTTGGCAGACCCGTTGACGGCCTCTAGTGGGTTTGGTAATAGTTCTCTTGGCCGTACATCTGCAATACGCCGGACTTGGAGACACGCCCTGGACCACGAGGAGGTAGAACTACCAGCCCAGAGCACAATAAGAAGACTCGTGATATACTCCATGTATACCTTCTACTCCCTAAACCCCACCTGGGGCCACAGACCTAGTTCCCACCTCGAACTGTTTAACACACCATCCTGCGATAGTGGGAGGTCTATTCGCGCTAGTGCACTACTTATACAGGCAATACTTATAGACGAGACCACTTTCAGCAATAGCTCTTATCAATACGACTCGAAGTCTGAACTCTCCTCTAACGACTTGAGAACCGAAATCTCTTCGCAATGACTCGAGATTCCCACATTAACCTATCCTCTTCGTGACTCGAAGTCTAATCTCTCCTCTTACGACTCGAGATACGACCCCTCCTTGCATCGACTTGAGGTTGATGTACACATACCTCTCCTCTGCACGACTCAAGGCCAGATCTCTCCTCTAGCGACTCGAGATCTGACCTCTCCCTGTGGTGACTTGAGATAAACATGTATACCCCACGTCTTGTTGATTAAAGGTCTGATCATTTCTCTTGTGACTCGAGATCCGACCTCTTATCGTAAAGACTAGGGGTTGACCACACAAACCTCTCCTCCTAAAGACTCGAGGTCTGACATCTTCTCTACCGACTCGAAGCCCGACCTCTTATCCCCATGATTCGAGGTTTATCACTTTTATGCCAGTCGTTTGGCGATCCACAGTCCCTTATCCTCACCCAGCGTCGAGCTACTCTATCCGTGGGTATTCCTCGATCGTGGAATAATCCTGTTGTAACCGAGAACCGTCTAGAGTCTCGGGTAGAGAAGTTCGGATCAAGTAAATGTGTACGCGTCCACGTTGTTTGCTTGCTTACAACTTAGTGACGTTTATTCCTCTCGTATACATCAATAAGAATTCAGTGTGGTAGACCGGTAATACACAGTAAATGCAAATCCTAACAGCTTTTCCCTCCTTAACAGGATTGTGCCCTACCATATTCTATTGGAAGTGATGTGGTTTATTATAGGTTTAAAGGCTCAGGTGCCTTCCTACCTCTACAATATCTACAGGGAGTAATCATTTTATCTTGCTCAACCTTCCCTAATGGGGCTCGTGTTTCGCTCGGAATCTGTTCATCTGTCTTGCTAGCAGATCCTGTAGGGTCGGTGGTAATTGGTATTGGTAGTTTTGATAGCCCTGTCGACGGCTGAGATGTGTTAGGACCTTTATCGAGAGTTGACTGCATAGGGTGGCTGACTACTGTGCTACGGCGCTGTTTATCGAACATCTGCGTTCAAGATTCGTCGTTCATATTTCGCTTCATAGGACCTGCTCTCAACTGACCTACGTGCCGCTTCCAGATTCTGCCGTCGTCCAGCTCAGACATATAGCGAAGCTTCCCCATACGCTCAGTCACTGTACCAAACTGCCATTTAGTCGATCCTAAAAAGTCTCGTGTTGCTACTGGTTTGTTGACTGAAAGAACACTCTCTTCCTCCCCACGGGATGAATTCTCCGGGAAACTAGCAGGAATCAGTAGGTCGAGTCTTGATTTGATCTGTCGTCAGTATACTAACATCGACGTTGATTTCCCTGTTGTCGGATGCACGGTTCTTCGTTATGTCATCAAAATTTTATAGAGCTCGAACTGGACGTCTTTTCGTTCGTATTCCAGAGCCTTCAGCTTGTCTTCGTATGTCTCTACAAACCGTTCCGCCTGACCATTTGTAGCTGGAACTGGAATTCTCGGTCACTGACAATGATGTAAGGTACACCGTATATCACGAAATACTCCCGCAGGCAGTCGACGGAGAAGTCTGTAGTCATATCCGGAATAATCCTGACCACCGGCCACTTACTGTACGCACCCACGATGACGAAGAAATTCAGACCAAGGAATGGACCCGCCAAGTCGATGTGGAATGGTCCTGTAGCTTGTTCCCAACAATATGGCACAACCTTTATCGGGTTCTTCCGCACTCCGTCACATTGACCGCAGTTTGTTGACAGTTCCTCTAAGTCGCGATCGACAGTCTCCCACCAGCAGTACGGTATTGCTAAAGTCTTCATTCTGGATACAGCAAAGTGTGTAGCTCGTCTAGAACGCGCCGTCGAAGCTTCGGTGGAATATAGACACGGATGCCTCTTAGTAAACAACAGTGGATCATAAATTCGCTTTGATTGAGGCCGAATCGGTCACATCCGTCCACAGTGTGCTCAACCTTCAGACTTTGTATCAAGGTTTTCACGTTAGCGTCTTCTTTGGTACACTACGCCAATTCCTCCGGTGTGACAGGAAGCGTCTCGATTTGGTTAACTTCAATGAGAACTACCTCTTCGATTCGGTGTTTGTTGTCTTCATCTTTAATCGGCAGTTGAGACATTCCGTCCGCATTGGCGTTCTCTTTCGACGAACGAAATCGAATTTCGTTATCAAACGTTTCTAGAAAAACAGAGTCATGCTGCATCCGCAAAGCACTCAGGGTAGAGAGTCTTTGTGTAGTGCCAGGATTTGAGCCACAGCCTTATTGTCGCCACAGCCGAGTATGAATTTGCGTCCATAGAGGTATTGGTAGAATTTTTTTACTCCAAATATGATCGCACACTTCAATGTAGTGCTGCTGAGATCTATTCAGAGTTCGAGACGTGCAATGGATTGGTCGTTCGGTTCCGTCGGGATACAGATGACTTAATACTGCACCAACACCAGCGAAGCATCGGAAGCTAGTACGAGTGGCAATTTCGCAGTGAACCAATACTCTATCAGACTGCATCTCCTTCTTGACCCGTCGTCCCAGTTGAACGTCGCGTTATCTTTAAGTAAATTATTGATCGGGTAGATTCTTGAACTCAAATTTATCATGAACGTACCATAGTAGTTTACTAGACCTACGAACGCTCTGATTTGCTCACGATTACGGGGTCTTGGCATCTCTAGAATGGTGTCGACTTTGGTCTTCATTTTCCGTATTCCGCCTCGATCAATCACGAATTCGCAATACTCGGTGCGATCTGCAAAAAATTCGCAATATTTCACATTCAGCCGCATCCCGTGTCCGTCCAATCGTTGCAGAACCATTCCCAGTCACTGCAGGTGTGTTTCATCGCCCGGCCCTGTCACCTTGATATCCTTGATGCTGGAGACACGCCGTACATTAACCGCATAGGTTGGTAGAGACCAAGATGCGTAGTCAAGGTTAGTAGTTCCCGGTCTTCTTCGGGTACTTCCATTAAGAGATAAGCTTAGACCAGATCCAACTTCGAAAATTTCCGACCACCGACCATGTTTGAAAACAGCTCGTCGATTGTTGGTAAGGGGTGCTTGTCAATCAAAAGACATTTGTTGACCGTCACCTTGTAGTCCTCGCACAGGCGAACGTGGTCTGCTGACTTCATAACCGGCACCACTGGAGTCGCCCAAGATCTGCGCTTCACCTTTTTCAGGATCCCGTTCTCCTCTATTTTTTTAAATTTCTCGCTCCACCGTGTCGCGGATTGCAAAAGGGATGTAAAGTCTTAGCTTCGCAGCTTTGATCGCTGGGAAGCGCACTACTCGGATACTCCCCGAAGGTTGAGCATCCTACGCACGAACGCGGCGTACCCACGGCATCAGCTACGCAGAAGGTGTTGCCTTATCTGTGTAGTATAAAACTGTGGGGTCGAACGTACACTATTCGGCAATCGCCCGTCGATGGGGTCAGTCTGCTCCGATCGTTGTCCGGTCTTTTTGTATCCCTTTGGCTGGCAACCCTAGGATTTTTGGTCGGCAGCTTTTTCTGCCCGCCGTGTACCAGATCGAGTGCAGCTTATTCTGTACTCTCTGAATGCTACAACTCGGATGTTTCCCGACAGTGACGACATCTCTATACCCGTGGGTATCCCTCGACAGTGGTTTACCCCTTTCCTATGAGATCCGCTACGTATTCTACACGCGTTCGCGACACACCCATTACCTCCACTACGCTGAAGAGGATGCCTTATCGTTGAAGTTTCGATCAAGGGACCGGAATCACATTACTCAGGTTTAGGGTGTCGAATGTACGCCGTGTCCGTGGGAAGAGTACCCGAGAAGTGCCGTTTCGTACGGTTGAAGCCGTAGGGATAAGACAATACCTTCTCCGCAGTGGATCTCGTAGGAAAAAAGTAAAACGCTTTTGGGATTACATCCTTGGGATAGGACAACTTTAAGCGCCGATAAAATCGTTTGGGTTGGTATAGGGTGATTTCTTCATCAGAAAACTTACGAGTACCTTAACAAATAATACCCACTAGGAGTACGGTCGAAAACTCATATGTTTCACTAGCCAAGGAAAAATCCCGCAAGGATGATATGTCCGTTCACAGACAACCCAAACGGGTGACATGATTCGTGAGATGGTTGAGTTCGTAAGCGGTCTCCAAAGTCCGCTATGTCGACCGAATAAAAATTGAGGTCGTTACTGGTTCAGCGCCGAACCAATAGAATTCCGCAGACATCAGCTTATCAGGCTACTTCTGCTGCATTGGGCCAAAACACAACATAAACGTAAAAAATATCACAGACGTATGATCTTGGCTGTATCAGTAGCTTCAGGTTTAGTTGAAGTCATTGAGGGTAGAATTAGGAAGGAGGTCTTTGGTCCCATATGCCAACTTGATTCGAAAGCAACTCGACCTTAGATCGTGTTAAACCCTAATCTTAACTCATACTGTGGTGAGATTATGCTTTGCTGCATTCGGAAGCAAAACAAGAGAAGCGGAGAGACTATCAATCAAGTAATGATCGTGACGGGGTTCTACCATTGAAGTTTCAAAATCGTAATAAGGAGTACCTATAACTCTTCGAAACCTGTCTGGTGTACTCAGAGCTCTGCATTGTTGCACTAGTGCCAGAGTAGCAAACTCTGAAGGATGTTTCACCTCTAACGGTTAAGGTCCATTGTGGTCTCCAATGTATAGGTCGTATCTTAGCTCTTCAATGCTAAAACGTTCTTTCATGAGCCTCGCGTATTCTCAAATTTTGGCAGCAGACTTGAATAGGAACAATGACTACAACTTGGCTGTAGATTGTACAAAAAGAAAGGGTGGCATCGAAAAACAAAAATAAAGAAAATTTTTACTTATTATTGTAATCATCAGCCAATTTTTCCTCAACTTTAACTTTCCTCAATTTCAGCTTTAGACTAATAAAAAATTTCGGCTATCCTCTATTTGTTATTCGACTATTATTTTGCACCGAAGTTGCTGGTCAAAATTCGCTCATAAATTCATCTCTTTGGAGTCTCGAACGTCATGCGTCTGTTGAAGGTATTGCGTAACAATCGTGTTATCCAGCACGGGATTTGGCCACCGTATGAATAAATAAACGCCATTTTCTTAAACTTGAAGACTGTTTCATTGGCTCATTTGTTTACACATCTAGAAGAAATTTTTTCATATATTTCGTTTATTTCTCAAAATTATCACCAAGAGTTGTCGAATAAAAAACTTTAATACTTTTCTACAACATTTAATGAAAATTTTGCCCATTGTTCCACACCGAGCAGGAACAATCCTGCACCGGTCCTGATAGACAGTTCGACAAGCTGGTTTTCATTCTTTTGTCAACATTTTTCCTTCGATCAAATTATTTCCATCCCTCGCTTTCGGATCAACAAAAAACTTTCTGCAGCAATCAAACTCTGAAAGTGGAAGTATAGAGAAGTAGAAGTAAAAAATACAGAACGAGACATATGCCATACCTACTACTGTCATTTTTATACCAACCAACCGCTCATTCTTAACGTCGTCGTCTCCATCCACGTTTTCCCCCCCAAAACGATGATGATTTGCCGAGGGTCGGTCTCTCCTGTCTCTAATAAAAAGGATGGCATTTTAATTCAATCGTCGGGCGGCGGCGAATTTTCGGAAAGCTTCAAATAACACTGGCGCACAACTACACACGTGAGGGCACGTCGAGTGCCCTTGTGGAGTTTGTGATTTAGAGCACTTGCCGGCGACGGACGAGCTAGTAAGTATGGATAGTATCCCGGCACTTGAGATTGAGAGTAGTGGTGCGCAATTATAACATAACACCACCACCACTATCATCATCGAACGGTGCTCATTCAGCCATTTAGGATTCGAGGACGAGGAAATATCCTCGGGGCAAATATTCGCACCCCCACCTGCCCCCATTGAAGATCCCTAGAAGCTAGAAGCCGCATCAGGGCAGCGAACCCTTCTCCAAATTCCGGGATGTTGGTTGAACATGATGGGATTGGCGAGATTTGTCTGGCTGTCTGTCTGACTCATTCCATCATCCTTGGGTTGAACGCGACATTGCATCTTTAAAGCATCATTTTAAACTTGAGTTTGAATTTTCCAAGATATTAACCTAATCGAATAAAAAAGATTAGACAGTTTTAAAAACACGATTTCAAGATAAATTTAGTTTATTCACAGTCTCAATATTATGGCGCCAAGTTTTATACATTGGATTTAATATCAATTCGTTTTGTATTATTTTTACAATTCACGTGGGACGTCAAAAGATGTGAGACGCGATAAATGAGACGTGAGTCATGATTCGTGAGAAACTGTGCTGTGAGACAGACAAGACAGACAAGACAGACAAGACAGACAAGACAGACAAGACAGACAAGAATGACAAGACAGACAAGACAGACAAGACAGACAAGACAGACAAGACAGACAAGACAGACAAGACAGACAAGACAGACAAGACAGACAAGACAGACAAGACAGACAAGACAGACAAGACAGACAAGACAGACAAGACAGACAAGACAGACAAGACAGACAAGACAGACAAGACAGACAAGACAGACAAGACAGACAAGACAGACAAGACAGACAAGACAGACAAGACAGACAAGACAGACAAGACAGACAAGACAGACAAGACAGACAAGACAGACAAGACAGACAAGACAGACAAGACAGACAAGACAGACAAGACAGACAAGACAGACAAGACAGACAAGACAGACAAGACAGACAAGACAGACAAGACAGACAAGACAGACAAGACAGACAAGACAGACAAGACAGACAAGACAGACAAGACAGACAAGACAGACAAGACAGACAAGACAGACAAGACAGACAAGACAGACAAGACAGACAAGACAGACAAGACAGACAAGACAGACAAGACAGACAAGACAGACAAGACAGACAAGACAGACAAGACAGACAAGACAGACAAGACAGACAAGACAGACAAGACAGACAAGACAGACAAGACAGACAAGACAGACAAGACAGACAAGACAGACAAGACAGACAAGACAGACAAGACAGACAAGACAGACAAGACAGACAAGACAGACAAGACAGACAAGACAGACAAGACAGACAAGACAGACAAGACAGACAAGACAGACAAGACAGACAAGACAGACAAGACAGACAAGACAGACAAGACAGACAAGACAGACAAGACAGACAAGACAGACAAGACAGACAAGACAGACAAGACAGACAAGACAGACAAGACAGACAAGACAGACAAGACAGACAAGACAGACAAGACAGACAAGACAGACAAGACAGACAAGACAGACAAGACAGACAAGACAGACAAGACAGACAAGACAGACAAGACAGACAAGACAGACAAGACAGACAAGACAGACAAGACAGACAAGACAGACAAGACAGACAAGACAGACAAGACAGACAAGACAGACAAGACAGACAAGACAGACAAGACAGACAAGACAGACAAGACAGACAAGACAGACAAGACAGACAAGACAGACAAGACAGACAAGACAGACAAGACAGACAAGACAGACAAGACAGACAAGACAGACAAGACAGACAAGACAGACAAGACAGACAAGACAGACAAGACAGACAAGACAGACAAGACAGACAAGACAGACAAGACAGACAAGACAGACAAGACAGACAAGACAGACAAGACAGACAAGACAGACAAGACAGACAAGACAGACAAGACAGATGAGACAGACGAGACAGACGAGACAGACGAGACAGACGAGACAGACAAGACAGACAAGACAGACAAGACAGACAAGACAGACAAGACAGACAAGACCGACAAGACAGACAAGACAGACAAGACAGACAAGACAGACAAGACAGACAAGACAGACAAGACAGACAAGACAGACAAGACAGACAAGACAGACAAGACAGACAAGATAGACAAGACAGACAAGACAGACAAGACAGACAAGACAGACAAGACAGACAAGACAGACAAGACAGACAAGACAGACAAGACAGACAAGACAGACAAGACAGACAAGACAGACAAGACAGACAAGACAGACAAGACAGACAAGACAGACAAGACAGACAAGACAGACAAGACAGACAAGACAGACAAGACAGACAAGACAGACAAGACAGACAAGACAGACAAGACAGACAAGACAGACAAGACAGACAAGACAGACAAGACAGACAAGACAGACAAGACAGACGAGACAGACGAGACAGACGAGACAGACAAGACAGACCAGACAGACAAGACAGACAAGACAGACAAGACGGACAAGAAAGACAAGACAGACAAGAAAGACAAGACAGACAAGACAGACAAGACAGACGAGACAGACGAGACAGACGAGACAGACGAGACAGACGAGACAGACAAGACAGACCAGACAGACCAGACAGACAAGACAGACAAGACAGACAAGACAGACAAGACAGACAAGACGGACAAGGCGGACAAGACGGACAAGACGGACAAGACGGACAAGACAGAAGAGACAGACGAGACAGACGAGACAGACAAGACAGACAAGACAGACAAGACAGACAAGACAGACAAGACCGACAAGACAGACAAGACAGACAAGACAGACAAGACAGACAAGACAGACAAGACAGACAAGACAGACAAGACAGACAAGACAGACAAGACAGACAAGACAGACAAGACAGACAAGACAGACAAGACAGACAAGACAGACAAGACAGACAAGACAGACAAGACAGACAAGACAGACAAGACAGACAAGACAGACAAGACAGACAAGACAGACCAGACAGACAAGACAGACAAGACAGACAAGACAGACAAGACAGACAAGACAGACAAGACAGACAAGACAGACAAGACAGACAAGACAGACAAGACAGACGAGACAGACGAGACAGACGAGACAGACGAGACAGACAAGACAGACAAGACAGACAAGACAGACAAGACAGACAAGACAGACCAGACAGACAAGACAGACAAGACAGACAAGACAGACAAGACAGACAAGACAGACAAGACAGACAAGACAGACAAGACAGACAAGACAGACAAGACAGACGAGACAGACGAGACAGACGAGACAGACGAGACAGACAAGACAGACAAGACAGACAAGACAGACAAGACCGACAAGACAGACAAGACAGACAAGACAGACAAGACAGACAAGACAGACAAGACAGACAAGACAGACAAGACAGACAAGACAGACAAGACAGACAAGACAGACAAGACAGACAAGACAGACAAGACAGACAAGACAGACAAGACAGACAAGACAGACAAGACAGACAAGACAGACAAGACAGACAAGACAGACAAGACAGACAAGACAGACAAGACAGACAAGACAGACAAGACAGACAAGACAGACAAGACAGACAAGACAGACAAGACAGACAAGACAGACAAGACAGACAAGACAGACAAGACAGACAAGACAGACAAGACAGACAAGACAGACAAGACAGACAAGACAGACAAGACAGACAAGACAGACAAGACAGACAAGACAGACCAGACAGACGAGACAGACGAGACAGACGAGACAGACCAGACAGACCAGACAGACAAGACAGACAAGACAGACAAGACGGACAAGACAGACAAGACAGACAAGACAGACAAGACAGACAAGACAGACAAGACAGACAAGACAGACGAGACAGACGAGACAGACGAGACAGACAAGACAGACCAGACAGACAAGACAGACAAGACAGTCAAGACAGACAAGACAGACAAGACGGACAAGACGGACAAGACGGACAAGACGGACAAGACGGACAAGACGGACAAGACGGACAAGACAGAAGAGACAGAAGAGACAGACGAGACAGACGAGACAGACGAGACAGACAAGACAGACAAGACAGACAAGACAGACAAGACAGACAAGACCGACAAGACAGACAAGACAGACATGACAGACAAGACAGACAAGACAGACAAGACAGACAAGACAGACAAGACAGACAAGACAGACAAGACAGACAAGACAGACAAGACAGACAAGACAGACAAGACAGACAAGACAGACAAGACAGACAAGACAGACAAGACAGACAAGACAGACAAGACAGACAAGACAGACAAGACAGACAAGACAGACAAGACAGACAAGACAGACAAGACAGACAAGACAGACAAGACAGACAAGACAGACAAGACAGACAAGACAGACAAGACAGACAAGACAGACAAGACAGACAAGACAGACAAGACAGACAAGACAGACAAGACAGACAAGACAGACAAGACAGACAAGACAGACAAGACAGACAAGACAGACAAGACAGACAAGACAGACAAGACAGACAAGACAGACAAGACAGACAAGACAGACAAGACAGACAAGACAGACAAGACAGACAAGACAGACAAGACAGACAAGACAGACAAGACAGACAAGACAGACAAGACAGACAAGACAGACAAGACAGACAAGACAGACAAGACAGACAAGACAGACAAGACAGACAAGACAGACAAGACAGACAAGACAGACAAGACAGACAAGACAGACAAGACAGACAAGACAGACAAGACAGACAAGACAGACAAGACAGACAAGACAGACAAGACAGACAAGACAGACAAGACAGACAAGACAGACAAGACAGACAAGACAGACAAGACAGACAAGACAGACAAGACAGACAAGACAGACAAGACAGACAAGACAGACAAGACAGACAAGACAGACAAGACAGACAAGACAGACAAGACAGACAAGACAGACAAGACAGACAAGACAGACAAGACAGACAAGACAGACAAGACAGACAAGACAGACAAGACAGACAAGACAGACAAGACAGACAAGACAGACAAGACAGACAAGACAGACAAGACAGACAAGACAGACAAGACAGACAAGACAGACAAGACAGACAAGACAGACAAGACAGACAAGACAGACAAGACAGACAAGACAGACAAGACAGACAAGACAGACAAGACAGACAAGACAGACAAGACAGACAAGACAGACAAGACAGACAAGACAGACAAGACAGACAAGACAGACAAGACAGACAAGACAGACAAGACAGACAAGACAGACAAGACAGACAAGACAGACAAGACAGACAAGACAGACATGACAGACAAGACAGACAAGACAGACAAGACAGACAAGACAGACAAGACAGACAAGACAGACAAGACAGACAAGACAGACAAGACAGACAAGACAGACAAGACAGACAAGACAGACAAGACAGACAAGACAGACAAGACAGACAAGACAGACTAGACAGACTAGACAGACTAGACAGACAAGACAGACAAGACATACTAAGGAGTGTATTCGAGAAAAATGCAACACCTTATTTTGTGAATAACTTTTGAATGCATGGATGGAAATCAATGAAATTTTCAGTTAAGCTATCTAGTAATGTATTTTTTACGTGTACAAAATTTTGTGACAATCTGTGTAGCAGTTTTTGTGATAGAGTCGAATACTGAAGTGAATAGACAATTTGCTTTTAGCAAAATCCAGAAAAGTTTCATTGAAGGTTGCCGAAATCACAGAAAAATCTTTAATTTCACCAAATTTTGAGTCAATTTTCATCACAGAATTTGAACAGATTTAAACGGATTTTCACAGTTTTAAACGGAATTTTAAAATTTTGCATGATTTTTCAGAACCTATTTATAATATTTTGGATTATTTTCTTTGAGTTGGAAAAATATGATAAAATTGATAATGTTTATCCATTTTTTAAAGTGAAATGTAAAAAAGATGCAATTGGGTATGACTTTAAAATGAAATTACAAAAAAAGTATTACAGAAAACCGTCACAGAATTTTGGGGTAAAATCACAGAAGTAAGATTTTTTACATCAAAACACAGATTTTTTTTTTGCAACTTCGGTCTCAATGGGAGACCTAAATCAGCTGGAAATCAACTATTCGACCAAAGTTTACATGGTAAATCGTTTAAGATGTCCTTAGGGAGTTAGAGGAATGTAAGCGTTTTTTCAAGCTCAATCCGAAAATATAAATAGAGAAAGTAATAAAAAAAATCAATTTCTTCTAACTGGTTTGTCTAGCTGCCTTATAAATAGGTATGACTTCATTTCTACAAGGTATAAAAGCTGCCCACCTGCAAAATAAACAAAATACGGTGGTCAAATCGTGCACAAAATATTTGGACTGCTTGTGGGGAGATATTTTCAAAAAAATCGTAATGGACAACCCATAAACCTTTTTAATATTTTTTTCAGTGCTTAATTCCAAACATCTTTTAAAAGAATTCATTTCTAAATTTTAACAATTGAGGCTCTGATTTATTCAATAAATAACGTTATCAAAGAAATTAATCAGCGGTTTGAAATCTATTTTAATTAAAATTGAAACTCACATTGTTTCACATTTTTTCACATCATAGAACACAATATTCCATTCATTCAGAAAAAAACGAATTTAATTCAGCTAATTCCTCGCACCTTCGTGCCAACAGCCACAGAAAGCGCGTGGCATCAGATATTAAAATTTATGCTTTCCCCGGCAAAATATCCTTAAAGCCGCCTAGCATCCACAACAAAAACATCACTCCTTGATCCCCGCAGAACCTCCGCCAAACTTCCTTTGCCAGGACAACTTTTGTAGCAAAAGCACGCTTTATCATAATTTAGTGCGGCATTAAACGCACCAACCGAAAAAAAAACACCCGGACTAAGATGCCCACAGCCAGCCAACCAGCCGAGGGAATTAAAAGTAATTGCAATTGCTATTTATTTTGCAGGTCGGTTGGCCGGCGTGACACAATTTAAGGGAGGCTTAGTTTAGTCACAAAATCAAATCAAAGCGAACATTTTGTTTCATTTCTCTTTTCGGCATTTGATTTTAGCCACTTTTGGGATTGTTGCTTTTGTTTTCTGAATGGAAATGTCGTTTCATAACTTAAATGACGGATCAAATGTTCAATGTCTTAAGATGTTCTAAAAGATAGGAAAATTTGAGAGATTCTAAAACATTCTAGGTTATGTAAAGGTAGAATGTTGGACACTTTTGTCCTGAACTAACATTTGATTCCCTAAATTGAAATTATCATTTCATTCACGTTGCTCGTAAAGATTGTCCGAGGTAATGAAGGCAGTATTCTATTTCCGCTGGATTCGTTTCCGGCTACGTAAACAAAAAAAAGCACACAATCCAGATTAAGACTTTCCCAGGGCGAAGCAAGAGCTTGATTACCTTGGGGATCGTTCAGCCATTTGTAAGACACAACCTTCCGGAAAGACACAGGAGAGGCGTTAGTATCAGCTTTCAGCCAGCAGTTGCTAGCCAACGTCCCCGGATGGACCCTCGGGATGTTGAACTAAGCCGGACCAGCTGGGGATAAAAAAAATCATGTTTCATTTCCGTCGCCTCCCGATTCTTTTCATCAATATGACCGTCGATGCGATGATTACCCACTAATAAAGATAACGAAAGGCGACTGGACGGGACTTTTCAGGGTACCTCCGATGAAGTTGTTGAAATTGTCTGATGCCTTTTTTGCTGATGTGGCATTCCTACTGGTGACATTCTTTTTTTTCCTCCCGGTTCAACACATCCTCCTGTGCGTTGTGATTGTTTTTCATCCCCCCTCGGCTCTGATCCGAACTCATCTCGAGTGAGAACCTTCCTAATCTTTGGCAGTTCCGTGCCCTCTGAAGAGGAAACATCACAGGGAAAAGGACAATTTTTGGCTTTGATCTCACGTTGTCTAGCAATTTTTTCAATCTATTTTTTTTCATCAGTCCTGAACACTGATAGAGCAATGGGGAAAAATTGCTATCGACGACAGTGTCAGCAGGGCAATATCTATTTATGAAGTAGAAAATTTGATACAATTTGCTACACTTCGGGCGAACAGATATCATTGATAGAATCGTCCTTTAGGTTTCTCGACTTTCGGTCTGCAGGAGTGGGGAGTGATCTGTAAATTGCTAGCTCGGAAAATTATTTTTAGGAGAACAAACAGCTTTATTAAAATAATTCTATTAGTCGAATCAGACGGACTTGCCAAATTTAATCTGTGCAGTTCAATTTTCAAGCAATCTGAAATTACCTTTAAATTCGGATTAACAGTTTTTTTTATTTATAACCATAACTAGCTGACCGGTTGTGCTTTGTATCACCTTCCATGATTTGAAGCAAATTGTTATAATAATTTAATTTTTCATTTTTAAACAACATTTAGAGTTCTATTTCAAAATCAACAGATTCAACCTTTTTCAAATAAAAGCTACAACTATAGTTTCGAAGTGCTAAACAAAGATGGTTCATTCAAATGTCCTGGAATGAATTATTTTTCTATTTTTAATGTATTGTAATCCGGGGTAAGATTGAACACTCCTTTTAATTTTTTTCGATAATATTTTTCTGTTAAGGGGAATGTGGCATTTTTCATATTTTTGAAACCAGTACTGGACTCCTATGAATGTGAAACATGGTTGCAGAAATTTATTAGACCACTTTAAATTTGATTTAAATGTCGATTTCGTCTTTGTTCTCGAATTTTATGCTTTGGGGTAACATTGATCAGTCTATATTTTGACAGTTTTATCGAGTTTTCTTGATCATGAAAGATACAAATCACCTTCATAAAATGCTAGTTTATCAATTGCTAGGGCAGTTCGGAACGATCTCAAATGATATAAAATTTATCATGAAACTCGACAAAATTAAACACAACACCTTAGGTGGCTCGATAATACTAAATTTGTAACTTTTTACCCAGTGAATTCTGAGATATACAATGATAAATTTCATTGTTCCTTGGTAAAGATTTCTTCGCGTTAAAAAAAAAAACAAAATCGCGGTCCTTAATGTGTTAAGGCCGAATAAAAATTAAAAACGAAAAATAGACAATGATGCTGCGTAAATGCTGGCTAATATTTTTAACATTTCTTATAAAATTGTAAACAGAAAAATGAACTTTTGCTTTCGTCCAATTTCCTAGGCCCTCGTACTATTCCCCTTTAATGTTTTCCTTCAAACTTTAGAGTTGATAGGGTTTCGAGCCTTTTGTCCTAGACTGGATTACTCTTGGAGTATGTCCCTATTTTTTAAATATCAAAATTTACCTCTTCATACAAAAAGGGTGTTTGTTTGCGAGCCTTCGAAAAAATAGAATTTTCAAGATATTAAAATAACATTTTTACTTAAATTTGAAATTTTCCAAATCAAACTAAGTTTTTCCTAAATTGAAACTCAATTTATAGGTTTTCAAACGCAGAAAAAAGTTTTGAGATATTTTAACTTCAGACTTAGTTATTGAGATTATGTGGAAAAAGGGGGCGTCAAGTTGAAAATCAAATTCTTCTGGACAAATATATTTTCTTTTGATTAACACTATTTTCTACGATCGTGGGGGATTCTAGACCCAGTTAAGTATTTGACCCGATAAACCGCATAATAAATGTGCCAAAGATTTTGTTGTCGAAATAAGTCAATATTTGAAGAAGTTTCAATTCATATTCTTTCTTTCTTCACTAGGACCATGTTGAAAGAATCCTTTTTCGTATACCAAACTTGCAGACATGGCACATCCGTACAACTAAGTTTGCAGTTTTTTTTGTTTCAAACAACGCTTGTCATGATATTAAATATCAATTTATTTTATGCTTTAAATAAATATTTTTTAAAATTTGTTACATAATGTTTATTAAAATAATATTTGTTTTCACGCAATGAATCATGGGATTTAATGGTCCTGAAAGGAAAAATAAGTTTTTTGAAGGTTGCTTGATATTTCAATCACAAAATTTTTTCCCAATTTTTTCCCAGATTCTCCTTCATGTTCCTACTCTCCCCATTTTACAACTTTACCATTTTTTTTAAACATTTTTCAATCACTCTTTTTATTTGAAATTAAGACTTTGGTTTTATTGACTTCATGAGTGCAGTAGTTATGCAAAAAATTATTTTAAATTTTATATGATTTTCTTTGATATTTTTTGGTGATTTATGTTAGTCGGAATTAAAACTGCTGTTTTTATGTTTCGGCCTTCTAAATTTCAATCATCTTCAGAAAATCTGTATTGAAAAAAGTAATTCAAATTTTACGAAAATACGACATCATCGCTCGCTCAATCTGGACAACAAAATAAACTGCATTTTTACCAAACTCAAGGGTGAATATGTTCGGGTATATTGTTATATTCTAAAACAATACAATTGAAAAACGAATTAAAAAATATAGTCTTTTGAGGTATGCCCTCGAGTGTCTTCCCTGTGATATTATGAATAAAACCAATTTCTTAGTGTTTTCTAGAGTCTTGCACACTTTTTGATTATGTAAAAATTTGCCTGTATCTAAATACCCCTCCCGCTTCAAAAAGGGGTGATTTTTTTTTATTTAAAGGGGTTTATTTATTGTAATAAGTAATCTCTTCAAGGTACGCTGAGACTCAAGACAATCTAGAAGTTCAGATGCAATGAAATTTAATTAAAAAATATATTTTTTTAATTAAAATAAATTTTACGAACTAAGCTTAGCACTTAGGGGTGGCAAAGCACACCGGGTCAGCTGATGGATTGATTTCCATAATACATTTTGAAGCCAATACATACTGCTTTATTTTGATCAAAACAGTCGCAAATGAGTGAATTCAAGTCACGAGAAAAGATTACAAATTTTGTAGAAATCGGTAGAGATTCAGCTGGGTTACAACAGCGCGAATGATAAAATTTACGTCACAAAATTTGAGTTTTGTAAAAATTTATAAGGTAAATATGCTCTGAAAGCTGTCACGATCCTTCAGAGTGTCGGATTTTTACAAATCAAACATAATTAAAAAAAAAAATTAAAAAAATTAAAATTATTGGAATTGAATATTTTTTTGGGAATATTAAACAAAATTATTGTGAGAAACAGTAGTGAGTTTAACGTATGATTCCTTGATATGTTGTTATGTAAGTGCAAGTCAAAAAAGAAAAAAGTTATAAAAAGATACTGAAAATATAAAAACATGTTGGAATAACAAAATGTCACTTTTGGAAGTGTACAGAAAGTTTTAAGGCTGTAGATAATGGTTGATAATAGCTAGAAATTTCGTGGCGTAAATTAATTTCAAAACCCTGTTTTGTTCAAACTGAGTGAATTCATGTCACAACTTTAAAGAGTAATAACTTTTTGTTGTTGTTGTATGCTATTTCCTCAGGGAGAACAGGATATTAAGGTGATATATACTAAAGTCAAAAATGATGAATCGTAGCGTGAATGCACGCCACATAAGTAATCGATCGCAACAAAATCACATTAAATTTTAAAGTGATCAAATCATAGGGAAATTTAATTTGCGACCGTTTGCTAATATTTTTTCAGGGTTCGAAATTCTGGAACAGAATCCTGGAAAAGCATCAGGATCTACATTCAGTGTCCAGGATTGATTTCCAGGAAAATTTATGATCAGGATTCGAACCAATATCAGGATCAGAAACCGGAATCAGATCAGAACTCAAGATCCAGGATCATATTTTGAGGCCAGGATCAGGATCCGGTATGACGATAGTACATATCCAAAACCAGGATTAGAATCAGAATACGGACGAAACCTTAACGTTATAATTTTTGTATTCTAAATTGTTTATGTTTTGTAGCGAATTGAGTATAATGATACAGTTAAAGGAACAGTGCTACACAACTGCAATGTTCAGATGAAATTTATTTAAAATTACCCGAAACAGCAAAGATTTTCTCCGAGCAAACAAAAATCGCATATTTACTTGAATGAAGGCTTTGAAAGTTACATATTGGCTGACAAAGAGAATCAACTACCAAATTTCCTTGAGTGAACTTCATGTACTTATTTATGAACTTGAAAGTTGCAAAAGTAATTAACATGTACGATGTATGTGACTTATTTTGCCCAAGTCCAATGAGTGAACTTCATGTACTCATTTATGAACTTGAAAGTTGCAAAAGTGATTTATATGTACGTTTTATGGGACTTAAGTCACGTAAAGGGCACACAAGTGCTCAAAACGGGACTTATTTTGCCCAATTCTCATGAGTGAACTTGAAAATAGCAAAAGTGCTTTATATATTGCTTGTAAGGGACTTAAATCACATAAAGGGCACAAAAGTGCTCAAGTATTATAGCTCAAGTATCAAATTCCTAAACGCTAGAGGAGCATCTCTTAAAACCCCCTTTTTATTGTTTATAAAAAATAAACCATCTGACGTAAGTGTCTTAATGGTTTACTTAAAACTAGGTCTAACTAAACGTACATTATGAGTTTTCTAATGAGTTGTTTCTGAACTGGTCACTTATGTTAGATTCGATCAAGAGTTTAAATGTTGCAGTTGAGATATTGAAATCAAAGAGAGCATAATGGCGTAAGAAGCTAATTTCTGCGAAACGTAAGGGGTCGTTGCTGCCATAGCGTGTATTTTTCGATTCCAGTTAAAGCCAGTCACGATTTCGCAGAGCTCTTTCTTGGGCATAAATATTACAGCGGGAGAGTATCCAAGAACAGTCGATTTCGTTTCTGAGAATTTTCGCCACAAATAGTGATTGTCTGATGGAATGGTGATCCGACAAGCGCCACTTTGTGCATAAGGTGGCAGGTTTCGAGGATTATCCCACGGTAGATCACGCAGAGCATAACGAACGAATTTCCGTTGAACCGCTTAAAACCGCGCTAAACATGTAGCTTCGAATGACCACCACACCAGGTTTGCAGGATCTAAGATTGAACGAACCAGGAAGGAATACCGAGCTCGTAGACAAACAGGATCTGTAAATTATTTACTCAGACGTATGACAAATCCCAGCATTCGGTTAGCTTTTTCAAGTGTAGCACAGTAGTGACGCTTAAATGTCATATGACTATCCAAAACAACGCCAAGGTCCTTTATTTGATCAACACGACGTAGAAATTCACCCTGGATATTGTAGTCGTACCAAAATGGAAGTTTCTTGCGTCCAAATGTTATGATACAGCACTTAGAGGCGCTTAAGGCTAGTAGGTTAACAGCACACCAATTTACAACCGTATCGAGGAATCGTTGTGTAATATCTGGCAATCTGCCTAGCTATTATCGATCAAAAAAAATTTCAAAACGTCCGCGTACATGAGTCCTCCGCATCCAACAAGCAGCATGTTAATATCATTACAGAACAAGGTGAACAATAAAGGGCCCAAATTACTTCCTTGTGGTACCCCTGAAGGCGGAATGAAATCTGGTGATTCGGAGGATCCGATTTTGACAGCAAGACGACGATTACTCAAGTAGCTTCTGATCCATGCCCATAATCTCTCAGATAATCGCAAGCGTTTTAGCTTTAAAAGTAAAATTAAGTGATTCACTGAGTCAAATGCCGCACTGATGTCCGTGTAAATTGCGTCGACTTGTTTGCCACAATCCATATTGGATATGCAGAATGATGTAAACACTGCTAGGTTTGACGTAACCGAGCGTTTCGGAAAAAAATCATGTTGATTGTCCGAAATCCAGTTCCGGCAGACTGAAAACATAACATCGTTGACAATTCTCTCTAAGACCTTCGAGCATGCAGCTAGCGATGTGATACCTCGATAATTGCGAACCTCTTGCTATCACCCTTTTCAAAGATTGGGCTCATGAAGGATCTTTTTCAGGAGGCAGGAAACTGATGTTGGTTTAAGGACTGGTTGAAAATACAAGTAAGGGGATTTACAAGTAAAGTGCAACACTTTTTTACTACATACGCAGGTAAACCATCCTGTCCAGCTAAGGTAGAGTACTTCAAATTTTTTATAGCCTCGAAAACCATTTCCTTGCTAACAACAAACACGTCAAGATTTAACACATCGGTGGGCAATCGTTTGCAAAAAGAACACATTTTTCAGCAGGTGATTTAGCAATTCTGTCTTCTAAATGTACCTCGGCAGATAGACCGGATTCCTTCCATTTGTTATTCACGAAATTCCAAAAGTTTTTCGGGTTCCGACGAAGTTCACTTTGAGTGCGATTTACATAACGGCGATGGCATAATCGATTGTAGATCCGATATTGTCTGGTAGCATCGTTAAGTTTTTTAATGAACGGGCATCTAGAATTAGTAAATGCTCGTAGCAATTTCGAGCGCAGCTGTTTCAATCGTTTTGAACGAGGATTAGTCCAAGGAGGTCTGAGTGGAGGTCGAGCCATGGGCACAGATTTGTCAAAAACATCGTCCATAATTTCACAAAATAAATTAACGGCTACATCTACACTAGTACATCTTTGGAGATTTGTCCAGTCCACTTCAGATAGAATTAGGTTCATGAGATCGAAATCAGCCCTACGGAAGTTACGTGCAGATGGGTCAAAAGCCTCTACAAATGCGACCGGGCTCGGGAATGAAATGATGAACTCAAGCGGAGGATGGTATACGTCAAACCTTTGCAAACCTTTTATATTCTAGAAAACTCCTTAAATTGCAGTCATCTATTCAAATAATTCATAGAAGCATTATTATTCACTTTTACACAGTAAATTTTTAGAAATAATCTTGTTTTTGTTGAAAAACACAAGTGGTACTATTTTTATTTCGCACCCTTTTTCATATTTTTGGTCCTCAACGCCAATTGCAACGTCCAAAAAATGTATACTTTTGCTTGATTTATCCGTTAAACAATTCAAAACAAATTGTAGAAGAAAATTTTGGTGATTTTCAATCATTCATATTTCAACAAGCAAAACACGTAGTGGTATTATTCTTATTTCGCTCACTGTATCAATGATGGGGCTGAGTAAGCTTTTTTGTACCTAGAACAGCTTTTTTGTTATGGGACTTTAGGTTGCTTGGGTCAATCCAAATCTAATGTATCAATTTCTTACCGAAAATACTTCGATTGGAACAACAATGCCGTTTAGTACGTTAGCTTTGCAGTTGTAAATTATATACAACCACTTCATTTTTTCTCAATTCTCTATTTTTCTTTTTTTTTTTTTTCAAAACCCCAACACAAAGTGTAATATTGAGTGAAGAATAAAAAAGCTGATAAGTAAAAAAAAATGGTTTTTTGAAAAAAAAAATCTTTATAAAGTGAGTTCTTGACAAGTGTTATAAATTCTATTTGTTTTCCACCTTTAATAGCTATTAAACTAATTGGCTAATTTTATTTTTATCATTCAAAATAGTAAAAAAATCCATAAGTTAAGAAGCAAAAAAATATTAAATTACTGAGCGCACATAAAACGTTTGTATTTCGTTAGGCACTTCAAATTTTAGTTCATAACGTTTACTTTTAATGTTGACGCTTTATATTTGCTACTGATAAACCTCATTGAATATTTATGATTACAGGAAGCTCGAGTGAAATCATTCAATGAAATCCATAAATCGCGCTCCTCCCGTTGATGCCAACCATTTCGTTTACAGCACGCGCCTACATCTCCCCCGCTTTCCGTCACCGTTGCCAAAATACTTTCCAGGATCCCGTTTCCCCCCACCCAAAAAAGAGATGAAAACTTCCAATTTCGATGCCAACTCGAACCGTCTCCCGTTTATTCGTTAGGAAATTCTAGCTCAAGTACTTCCCTAAGGGGTTCAAAAACTTCGCCTCAAAACGATTACCACTCACTCACTTCATTCATTCGGCGACTCTCTGGACTGGATACGGCACTCTGGCTTGGGATTTTCCTTCTTCGCCATGGTTTCCCCCAGCAGATCTAAATAGCACGGAACAGAGTTCAGTGAACCCCTGTGTGCGGATAACATCCCTAGAAAAGCACCTTCTTCTCTCCTGGATGGTGCTCTTATTGGTGGCGTTGTTGTTCTTCTCGTTCTTGTTGTTCGACTGCCGGCAGGCAAAAATCATCCGAAACCAGCATCAACATCAACAACATCGACCGTAAGAACTTCCACCCACAACCCCTCCTCCCGAGCTGCAACCAACCCCTAGCATTATCCAACCAAAACCACCCACAAAAGTTCTTAGTCCTCCCACTAGGCTCTAGGTCCCTTGCTCTTGTCTTGCTGTCGAATTCCCTGTACTTACTTCTACTTCTGTTGCTGATACTGCTGGTCCAAAGCCAGATATGAAGAAAGATGGACAAACCAACAAAAACGGCAAAACCTTTCCTCAGCTTCCTCGACTACCGTCTTCTTCCACTCACTAGGGTTGCTTGCAGCCTATTCCCCCGTATTTCCTCCTCCATGAACTACCTTTGGATGCTGCTGAGGCTAGTCGGTGCGCATTTTTGCTCACCTCGCACCCTCCAGCCGAGGCAAGCTAAGGTATGGCGAGGGAGTAGAACCTTCAGCCTGTCCTAGCAAATGTTCTTTGTTCTTCTGGCCGAGAAAGGGGGTTCTCGAGGCAGCAGATGTTGTGGGTGGGTGGCTCGGAACTGTGAATGGGGTGCGCGGGCACGCTTACAGAAAATGGGGCTGTTGCTCCTAGGCCGACTGAAATTCATCTGTTGATACTACCGTGTGCTGGGGATGGATGAATGGTGTTCAATAAAAGGTACCTTGGCTGGGGCAGAAAGTGTGTGATTTGCCGAGGAACATTTTTCGTTCCACAATTATTGCGTCCCTTTTACTGTGGGGAACGATTCCGGAAGAAATACGGATGTTTAGCTGGAATCCCATAAGTTAAAGCTAATGACTTTCGATAGTTCGTGATTTGAGCTGGGCAGGTTGAGCCCTTAGAAAAATAGTTGATTTTGCTAGAATTATGGCATTTGTTTCCATGTAAGAGTATGAATCTTCCTAAGAAATGGAATTATAAGAAAAAACAATTTTTTTTCTCATTTGAACTTATTCCTTTTTCTAGATTTTGTTATGTACGGTAAAAAAATTCCATTTTTTGGTCATACAGTGCTTTCTAAAAATTCAAAGCTTTTTTATCTTTTTGGTTTACATTTAACTAATAATGGTTTCATTTATTTCCAGGTAAATACGCGGTTTGAATCTACATGCTACAGATAAAAAATGATAAGAAAAATCACTGCATCCAGATGTGTTCACAGCAGAAAGCATCGTTTGAGGAGGTAACATTCGATAAACAAAAACAGCTAGAAATAACTCCAGGAAACAAAATTCATCCTTTTTTGACGGATCAAGAGCTGATTTTGACTTATTAGAGGGTGCCTAGTCAAAATATGGGTTTTTTTTATCTTCTATCAATTGTTTTTAGATTCAATAGTCAACTTTTGGAGAAGCTTCAAATCCAATTGAAAAATGTGTGAACTTCACTAATAATACAGCAGCGGTCGGGGAACCGAGGAAACTTACTCCAAAAGGGATGACGAAAATTTAGGGAGGTAAAAGTGAAACTGTGTGCGTTTAAAGAATATTTTTTTTATTTGCTGTTTCATTTGCTGCTATATATTTCCAGTACTAGTTTCCCAGAATTTTTTCTTTACGTATCCGAGTCGGGGAAATCCGTACAAATTTACCCAAAAAATCTTGATAAAATTCGGACATTGGAAGTCAAATACCACGCAATATCCAAGAAAATCCTCAATCACTCAGATAAACACATCAATTTTTTTTATCGAGGAAGAACTGCGGCTTTTAAATCTATTTTTGCAATTCCAATAGTGGTCAATGGGGAAAAACGTGTATAAACCGCAAAGAAATTTAATATCTTCCCTCCTACATGTACCAAATCTATGAAAATTTACATTCCTTCAATGAAAATGTCCGAAGAATCGATTGAACACAGTTTCAGACGCCGCACGAGATTTCGAACAGAAATATAGTGCCTTTTTAATTCCTAATTTCCCTATATTTTGTAAACAATTTAGAAAAACACTGATTCAGACTAGAAAACTTTGAGCAAAATTGACCGATCTTGTGTGATTCTTTTTTGGGAAATCGAATGAAGACTATTTGAGCCACCACACGCTTTGGAAGATGGAGTTATGACTGATTTTACCCTCAATTCCCCTATATTTTTCATTTAATTATAATTAAAGTGAGTGCAGACTTGAAAATTTTGAACGAAATGATAATTTTTTTTCGAGAAATCGAATGAAGACTGTTTGAGCCACTGGAGTTATGGCTGTTTTTACCATCAATTCCCCTAAACTTTTCAATTAATTTAGAAAAAAAAATGTTCGGATTTAAATATTTGGAATCAAATGTTACTTATCTTATGTGATTTTTTCCGACAAATCGAGTGAAGGCGGTTTGAGCTACCATACGATTCGGAAGATATAGCTATGGCTGATTTTACTCTATTGGCTATTTGAGCAACCGCACGCATCAGAATCTGGAGGAATGGCCGTTTACCCTCAATTTCCCTTTATTTTTCAATTATTCGAGATAAAACTTGTTCGGACTGGAAAATTTTGGAGCAATTGAAACATATCTAGAAGGCATGATTTTTTTTGAGGAATTGAATGAAGACTATTTGAGCTACCACACGCTTTTGAAAATGGAGCTATTGCTGTTTTTACCCTCAATTACCCTAGAAAAAAGCAGTTACGGAATTACCAAATGAAACTTATCTTGTGTGTTAACCTAAAAAAGAATATTTAAGCCATCAAGGGCGTTTGAACGTAGGAGGGACTAAAGGATTTTACCCAAACCCCATCAGAATTTTTTACCAAGTAAAATTTTCTGTTCAAGAAATTAATTTACCATAGTGACAAGACATTACTTGATCCCAAAAGGTATTTAAAAATAAGTGTTTATAAACATATCAGAAAATGGGCTCGCCTCCTGCAGTATCAAGTATTATATCACTCTAACGCCAAGATGAATTGAAACTAATTTTTATTGAAAAATTTCGATTTGCAATCCTATAAACCTCTATTGGTGAACCTCAAATATTCGCACTCAAAACCCTTACCTCGTTTTTAAAATGAGATTTTATTAGGAAGCTGAACTAAATAAGTTCAGAATTTAAAAACAACCATTTTATTTTGAAACTCATTTTTGAATACCAATTTAACACTCAAGAAATGGAATTACTTATACTCACGACTCACGATAGTCAACGTAATTAGCAAAGAAATATCAAAAACCTAGTATCGTATTGTTAATGTGGTATAACAAATAATGGAAATGTTGCTTCTACAAACTGGTCAGATGCTATATAACTTATTAACTTTTCGATCAAAGATCATTGTGAAGCATAATCAATGCCAATAGTAGAAGGTTCAGTCCCTGTGTTTGGGATCACAAAAATGTGATTAAAAAATGAAATATAGACGTGCTTTACATAGTTTTAGTACCGGGAGCTAAGCACTGGACACCAAAATACTTTCCCATTGATCAAAAACAAAGAGTGTGGCACAATTTTAGAAATAATCGTAGAGCTTCCCTCATTCCCATTATAGGTAATATGACATTGAAAATATGATACTTTTACCGTCCTCGTTTTCTCCATTTACCCAGTTTTGAGGTTTACCATAGTAGAACGAACATAATTCGTCGTCAGTGTTTTGCTACCTCGATCGCTCACAAACGAATCTTCAGTGTTCCACCGTCCATTTTAAATCAAATCTGGGGAATTACGGATGCAAAACTGAGCGCATAAACTTCTAAAAATGACAACAAAATTGGCAAAACTTGTTGTGACCTGGTGCGAAACTGGGTATAAACGAAATCGTTATTAGATTTTTGGATATAACATGAAGTCAGTTTAGCTGCAACACTCTACCGCCCCTACTTTCATAACAGTCCCATATGCAAAACAAGCAAGCGAGAAAATAAGATTTTCCTGTTTTGGAATACATTCTTAAATTGTGATCACCACTTTCGGCATAAACGAAAATCGTTTCTAGGTTGTCATAATAAATCGTAAGACCTGAAATTTTCGAAATTGGGTTATTGGTAAGGTCGAGAGCACCAATTTTATTCATTATGGGACTGTTAATCGACCATATTTGAAACCTTTTTCAAATCTACTCGCATAATAGTCCCATACAGAATAATTTTTTCTCACCAAGCTACTTTCTAAAGGTGCATTTACAGTTCTTTCGAACGTGAAAATGGAAAAACTTATATTCTTCAAAAACTCGACTATGCTGCATTTCATGGCTGCGAAACTAGATCGAATAGATGCGGAATGGTTGAAAGATGATTTTTGAACTGATTCCCTTGTTCAAAACCCTTTAAAATTGGTTTTATTTCAATTCCCCCGATTTCACTGCGGAATATTTCTTCCGCGTTCACTGCCATTCCGCTCGAAGTGTAGACGGGCTGAGCGAACGTGAAAACGGAAAACGAACAAGCATGGTGAATATAAATTCCACGTTCATTTTCACATTCGAATGGCAATGTGCATTCTGAAAACATTTTTCACCGATGACGGAAAATTTTTGCTCCATAAAAATTAGTTTTTAAATTGCAAGCACATTTAGAGGCAATTAAAGGCCTAAAATACTACGAGTTTGAAATGAAACGCATACGATATTTTTTTTTTAATTTAAAATCCGCTTGGGCATAATTCAATTGTACCTGTTGGAAGAGTTTCTTGACGAATAAATCTACCTGTTGGAAGAGTTTCTCAGCAAATAAATGTAAATGAGGATCATCGAATGGCCAGGGTTCATTGAAATAAAAAAAAAACATGGATTCCGCTTTGTTCAAATGTGTGCTTTAGAAAAGGTATGGAAATAATTGGAAAATTTATGAAATCATTTAAAATTAATGTATTTTAAGGAGAACCTGAAAAGCAGCCAAATTAACAAACAAAAGTCATTCAAAATGTATTTTAAGGAGAACTGAAAATCAGTCAAATTGTTTCACTGATTGAAAGTAATTTTGAAATTGTTTTTGCCAATCTTTAATCAAGAACAACAGAATGGCTATTTTGTAGAAGTTATACATAACGTCCTTTCAATAAGTTTTCAAAAGAAAAAAATCGCTAAAGCTCGTTACTCCTTGATCGATTAATACTTTTTTAGAATACTTTAAATTCATAATTTAAATTTAAATTCATTGTATTTCAGGACTTTTTGATTATTTTATTAAATCAATCGTTTTCAAAGCTGAATATGTTTTGAAGAAAAACAATATGTTTTTTGAGAAATTTGAATTTAAATTTGAGCACTGGTTCGACAAGTATCGATCAAAACATTGGTTGAATGATCTGTCATTTACCGATCGAAGCCAATTTCTACCTGTCATTGAACAAACCTCTTGCTAATTTTGAAGATTTCTAGCATAACATTTAAAAAGGGTGAAACTAGCAGTTAGCTCGAAACGAGAAAAACGCGTTTGAAAATTCGGAACACCTATTTAAATCCTATTTATAAAATCGACCACTTTTTGTTCAACAAAATCAAGAAATGTGCATTATATTCTCTTATTGTTCGATGGTTATCAAGAACTTTAACTTTTTTCACGTAATTTCAGAGATTTTCGAGTTTCGCCCTATTATTGTTTTCGATTTCAGTTACGCCTGCAAGTTTCGCCCAATAGAGTTGTTTTTGACATTTCTTACTCACACTTGCTGACCGTGTACAGATGAGACGGGACAATTAACCTCAAAAACTCTCGGTACAAAAAACGGGCAGCCGGTCGACACACATGGTCGTTTTTGAGGTTGATTGTCCAAAAACTGAAAAGTGTTGGTGAAACAACCAGCACTCTATCACGAACACTACCAGCGACAAATAGGACTATTGATCGGGCGTTTTTGTTTTGGTTTTGAAGTTAGGCCCTTTGGTCCTACACGCAAAAACTAATTAGGCCGTTTTTTCACACACGGTCAACTCAGTTACGCCTTTTGGCTCTACACGAATAGAAAAATTCACTCCATTTTGAATAGGCGTAACTTCACGTTCCAACGAAAATGCATCAACAGGAAGTTTCGCCCAATTGAATTTTATCAATTTTTTTAAAGTTTTAAGTAATTTTAAGATGAAACCGCGTTTGATAGGTAAAGTGCAACCGCGTGCATCCGGATTGACCGTTAACTCGATTTGTTTACATTTGGCAGTTTCGCCCTTTTTAAATGTTACGCTATATTTGACCGATTTGACATTTCACTGCGGAATATTTTTTCACCGTGGTGAGTTCACGTTCACGTTCGAGTTCGAGTTCACAAGAACTGTAAACCGGGCTTAAGACTTAAATTTGATCATTTTTGAACTTCTAAATGCATATTTCAGAAAAAGAAACATACAAAATATCGGAAATTCCACATTGTAAGTTGAATCTTTTTACGATTTTTGATTGCATCCGATAGTTTTTCGCTCAGAAAGTCATTCCTAAAAAAGTCAGACCTGCCTTCGAAAACTCGTGTGCATCATTCGACATCTCAAGTGAGTTAAATTTTTTTAAATGATTCAAAGCAATAAATCAAAGACTATTTCGCCGAAAGAAGCATTGAAAAGTAACCAAATCCGTGGTATTTCACATATGGAACTGTTATTCGGGTATATTTCATATAGGACATCAACAAATTGATATTTTTTTCGAAATTTGTAGAACAAAACCTCTTTTTTAGTGTTTTATTTTGAATCCCTATGTTGACCTAAAATGACGAAAATTCATATGGGATTGCTATGCGAGTAGGGGCAGTCTACAAAGCATGAAAAAGTAGTGTTTTTACCTACTTTGGTAAGTTCTTTTGTTTCCATGTTGTTAGAAGTGCGCGCTACCTCCATATGTGAGTGCAGTTGTTCGACCATTGTTTGTTTTCGTCGCAAAAAAAGAGATTTATCGTCATTATTTCTTTCATAACTCTTCAAGGAGTTGATGGCCCACTTTGGTGTCTTCAGATGAAAGTTGCATCATAAATTGAGCTATTCAATGGTATTTTTTGCAAAATATTCGGTGGTGCAGACGGTACTTTTAGACGCCATTTAAAGTTTATTTACAACTTTTCATGTTGAAGGTCTTTATTTATTTTTTTTCAACTATTTTATTTGGAAAGCTGTTAAAATTTCAATGCATTTTGATGTGCTATTTTATAATTTCCGTTGAATAATAACAGAGTTATGTAGCTTTGAAAAATGGTTATTTTTTTATTGACAAAAAAATCTAACCGAAGCTAACTCAAAAAATAAAATATTAAAAATCTGAAAAAATACATGTGTTTTTAAGTGGCAAAAATGAACCAAATTTTTAATTTTGGGGAAAATCTGAAGACCCCCGGCGCAAACCCGTCAGATAATAAAAAAAATCCCCTTACCACTTAGAGCTGAAAAATCATTTACCTATGTAATTACAACTTTTATGCTGATATGTAATTCCTTTTAGGAAACTGATTTTAGTCTCAATTTTATGTTGTGATTCTTGTTCTTCTCAATGCTTAACTTCACATTTAAAAGGGTTTTGATAAATTACTCAAGGTCACAAAATTTATATTTTTCCGAGGTGCAAAGAATTTAAGAGCTAGCCCGCAATTCAAATATGCAATAATTTATTGTCTATAAGGTTTTTTTTAAACTTACTTTTGAAAATAGGTATAAATCATTCAATAAATCTCATCACTTTTTTGACAAAACTGTAAAAATAGCAAGAGATATTTCAAAATAAAGTTTTTTAACCTATAATAAACTTTCCCCAACACTTCAAGTAATTTTCTCTTCTGTGTTTAGTTTTAGAAATTGTCTTTTTGTTTACTTTAAAAAAAAGTTTTAACGAATTTAAAATAAATCAAACTAAATTATTTTTGAAAAAATAATTTTTAAAGCATAAATCGAATAGTTTTGCAGGATTTAACAAATTTGTTGAATGAATCAAAAATTTTTTCAAAACATTTTCAGTAATGTCAAAAATACTTGTAATAATGTATTAACAAATTTTCTAAAAACTGTAGAATATAATTTTTTAAAACATTGTATCTTTCTACTGTATCTAAGGACAAATAATTTCCTATTTTTCCTTGCCTGAATGAAGTATAATAAATAAATTCAGAATCAGTTTTTCTCTATCATGTAGGTTTCTAAATTCTTCAGCTATCATTGATTGATTTCACTCAAATCTGATTAATTTTTAAAATTATAAATTTCATATCTTAAAAACTAGAAGTGATAGACAAAACCTGATAAAAAATTCGAATTCAAAACCTTCCAAATCAATCATTAAATCATAGGCACGAAAAATGATGCTCCCTTGAATTATCGATTCAATTATTTAATTAAGTTTTTGAAATGGTTATATGTTTTTTGTTGAATGTATGTTTTAATTTCCAAATAAGTTAACCATTTTTTTTTTAATTTTTTGTGAGTTTGTCTTTGTTTTTCAATTTTGATTTTTTTGTTTTAAAAAATATAATTTTCATTATAATCAACAATTTTTCCAGAATCAAAAATTTTTTCTTCAAATTCTAGATAATACGCGGAACTTTTGTATCAACCCTTCTGGATTTATTCGAAATATTTATTCGTATTCGTTTTATGATGTTTCGGGAATATTGGTTTCAAATTAAATAACTAGACTGCTTAAAATTCATTTTCGAACAAATTTCTAGATATGAATGAGGAACATCATTTTGATTTATTTGGCCTATCGGGTATACCATTTATTTGAAATTTTGATTCTGATTTAGGCCGGAACAAATTTGAAATACTTCTTTTGTCACTCGGAGTTGAAACATCGCGGGGGGGGGGGGGGGGGGGACAATAAAAAATAATGCGAAAAACAAATAAATTGGAATAAATTGCACGAAAACTTGTATGCAACAACATTGCATACTATATCATTGAACAAAACCTATAAATCTAGTATTTTTTTTTATCGAAAAATTCAATAAAATCAAGAATACAAAAGGTGGAATAACATCCAAAATATGTTTTTTGGTCTTGTTATCTTTCAGATATTTGATATTTTTTTCGAAATTTATATAAAATACTTCAAACTTTATTTATTTCCCCCTTCAGGGTTTTTGGAAATTTCGAAGGGGGGGGGGGGGGTGACAAAAGAAGAAATTGACATTTGTTCCAGCCTTATTTGAAATCGTATTAGTAAAATTTACTTTGGTTTCGAGTTTATGTGATGGCCAAGGGTAGAAAAATAGATTTCAATATCAATTTCCACATTTATTGTGCATTTTATGTATTGTTATTATATATTTCTAGCTAAATTTCAATTTTGGAGTTATGCCTGTTTACCCTCAATTTCTCAACATTTTTAAATTAATTTGGAAAAAAAGCTTGTTATCATAGGAAAATTATGGAACAAATGAAAACTATCGGGTGTGATTTTTGTTTGTTTGAGGAATTGAATGACGGTTATTTGAGCCGCCGCACGCTTCGGAAAAAAAACCTATAGACAATGAAAACTTATGTTAACTTAATTTCAGTTTTTGTTTGAATTTTGCTAATATTGTGAATATATCCTGGCAAATCGCATTTTTCCACGATTTCCCTACTTTTTTTATGAAAATCCGGGCTGAAGATTGATCTTTCGACTCAGATTTTCAATTTTTTTAGTTCACCAGAAAAATCTTTTGAGTTTTTCTTTCCTTGGTTAGCTGGAGCACATGTGAGGAAAATTCATTTGGATAAAACTATTTTGTTTCTGGAACCCATGAAATCGTTCCCAAGTTTTGGGATTCTTGTTAGTCGGTGTGTCAAGGGAAGCTTCTGAGCAAATTAAAATTCATAAAATATTTACAAAATAAAATAAAAAACAACAAAGTTGTCATTACACGGTAGTGTTTTTGTGTTTTTTGTCTGACACTCAGGAAAGTTTTTAATATACATATTTCAGCAACAGTAAGAATTTATTTTCAAGTAATCCTCTACCCAACATCCTATTATATTTTATAATTGAAACCTTTTCAGTTATATTGCTCTTCATTGTCAACTTTCCACTGCCATCTTAGTCTTTCAATTTTCCTCTGTAGAACACTTGTTCTTTCTCATCCTTTTCCTTGGGCCAACCAAATGGCGGATGTTGGAATCGGAAAAGCTATATGGTAAACACAACTCCAGCAGCTGCAGGAATCTGTTGTTGGAAATAATCGAAACGAAACGGAACGAAAAAAAAACACGGTTCCAAGTAAAAGTTTCCCGGGAAATTGGTCCAGGAGCGACCATCACGAAATGTTGCCGCATTATAGAACAGCTTCAGCGGAGTAAAGTAGAGTAGAGTAGAGTAGAAAGTGTAGCAACCAACCATGCAAGAGTAGCGTCAGCCCTCGCAAAGTATCGAAAACGCGTATAAATATTTAAATGCATTCGGGCCTTCCCCCATGCTGTATTTTTTCCGATATATTTTCCCGCACAACCCGGAAGAAAATTAAGGGAAATAAGGAAAATCTCTACCTGCTTTTTTTCTGTTTGCCTTGGAAACTCCCGAAGAAAAAGGGAAAGAGTGGAAAATAAAAGGAGATTTGAGCCGGCTGGGAATTCGGGGATGCTTTGATACACCTTATCGCTACTGCTCGGGAAAAAACGAAACGAGGGCGGAATTTCAATTGGTGATCTGTGTTTAATATTTTCTTTATTCTCTGTCTGTTTATTGGATTTTTTTTCCTTGTCTAGTCGGAGTAGCTGCTGTTTGCTCGTTGTTATTAACATGGTGTTGTTTTTCTTCTACTTCTGTTTTGGTTTTCATTCTTTGTTTCGAACGTGCGTGTGCGTGTCTCCAAGCTGCTAGATCATAAATTCTCATTTGATTTGCTCCCCCAACAATTGTTTTCTTTGGCTTCAGGGATAGCCAATTCCTAAATAATTTAATAGGTATTCTTGAAATTCTTGATCATGAATAGATTATAAGAATGAAGAATTTCTAACATAGAAGAAACCGTTCCCAACATAACATTCGTTAAATTTTGTTTGGTTTACACACTTTGTAAAAAAATTACGTTCTATTGAGCATAATTCCACCAGAAAACAACAAATTTTGTTACAAGATCTTTTTGAATTACACTAGTGTACAGCATTTTTGTTTAACAAGTGAATCCGAAAATGATATTCAAAAAAATTCCAGTAGAACAGCTCTTGAGTTGCTTCAAATATTAAATTTTTGAAACATGAAAAAAATGTACTAGTACTTAGATTCAAATATCTCGGACATCATTTTGAAATCTGTTTTTGCATGTTGAAGGTAAATGAATTTGCTATCGATCTAATGAACTTAATTTTTGCGTATGACTAACAGTATTAATTAACAGTGTTAATATCAATTTGTGAATTTATGATAGAAAAAATGATAAAAAATGCATTTTTTTAGAGAATGTTTTTTTATCGATAGTCGATTTTAAAAATTTCATTTTTATGAGCATCAAATCAAGGATGCCAAAATCTCAGAATAATCTATAATTTCACAGAATTTCATTTTCATCACAGAATCTGTGTCACAGAACACAGAATTTTGGAAATGTTCACAGATTTTACAGAATTTTAAAATTTCATACATGTTTCCAAAATTGATGTTTTATGTTTACCTATATAAATTTTGGATTTTTTACTGTCCATTGGAAAACATGAAAATTATGATATGATAAGTAATGTTGACTGATTTTTCTCGTGTAAATTGTAAAAAAGACGCAATTTGACATGACCATCACAAAATTTTTGGGTAAAATCACATAAAATCAGAATTTTGTTTTGTCCGAAGACAGTTTTTTTCCGGCAATCTTACATCAAATGGCAATTCAAAACAAAGTTGAAATTGAAAAAAATATGGTTGTTTTTACTAATGTTTGCCTCTTTTGAATAACACTAGTTTACAAAATTAAAAAAAAAATCCTGAACTTGATTGACTGACCAATATTTTTAATGTAAAATCGGGCGCTGAATCCGAAAATGAAATTCAAAAAAATCTCAGTAGAACCGTTTTTGAGTTCTGCTCCAAATATGAAATTTTGGAAAAATTAAAAAAGTTCTTGTACTTAGATTAAAATATCTCGGACGGCACAACAGTACTTTGAAATCCCTCTTTTTCATATTGAAGGTTAATAAATTTTCTATCGATCATGTGAACACTGTTTTTGCCTATGATCAACAATATTGTTGATATTACAAAAGAAAAAATTATAAAAAACGCATTTTTTAGAGAAAATTTTGTTTCGGCAAAAGTTTTAGACTCGATGGTAACATTTAAAAAATCTCGAGTTGCAGATTTCGGGTGAAATATTTGTCTAAACTTAGGCTTTAAGAAAATCAACCATCAAAAACATCAAAAACGGATTGCAGCACTATTCGTTTTTCAAAGTCTAAGAATAAAATAATCCAAAAAAAGGCTTCGGAAAAAGGATTGTAGATCAGCTTTGAAATGCTAAAAAAAATCATTTAGTGTCCGAGAAAGCTGAAGTTGGAAGCTGTACGTTGTATAAAGGGATATATATATTTTAGAATTTTTTTTTAATGTCATGACCACAATAAACTGTAAAAATGTGGTATAAAAACCGTACTTGTCAATCAATGAACCGTAAAAATTGTTATAGGTAGTTACACCAGATAAATTTTGAAAAAAGGACTGGAAAGTTGACGTTTTTGCATCTCTTTTTTTTTTCAAAATACGTATGAAACACAGAATTTTTTACAAAGTTTTATAAGTAGCTGGTTTTTTAACTTATTGTAAATTTGCAATTTCTCAGATTTTTAAAACTTCAATTCAACTAGCGATTTTAAGCGAGGAGTAACAAATTGACACTCAAGGTCTGATTTTGGATTTTTTTTTGTCTGGACTTTCAGGGTGCGTTCATAAAAGATGTCCATAAAAGAAGTTGATTAAAAATTTATGGAGGGTCCCAGAATTTTTATTTGGATGCGCCTGAATAAAGACACAAGCCGCCGAACTTCCAATAGTGGCATATTGACACTCAAGAGCTGATTACGGTTAAACACATGAGAGTTTTTTTTTATGCAAAATTAAATTAGAGGTCCCCTAGCGTCAAGCTCTACCGAAATCAAATGATCCTGATGCCATACATTTATTTACTAACAGGAAGCATAGATTCAAATCCTGTCTCGCCCAGCTATATAGATGTGTGATATGCCATGGGGGAAAAGGTGCGCCCCGTATATCTGCTCTAGGACTCGAAGCCATTTTAACCCCTCGTATTTATAAATATAACCAACAACATAGTAGAAAGAGGAGTAAAAAAAAGGGAAAGAGGGAAAATCCACCACCGAACATCACAAATAGGAACTTAGTTGTTGCTGCCGCCGCATGTCGTTAATGCTTTGGCTCGTGCTCAATTTGGTCGGGGCGGCTGATTTTGTCTGACAGTTCTTCCTCCTGCTCCTCTTGCTGCTGCCGTTTTTCAAATCGAATCAAATCCTGTAGCAACAGCATCAGCAGCCGCCAGACACATTCTGTATTTGTATCCTGTCGGGTGGGTTTTTCTGAGAGATCCTGCCTGGTGCGGTTCCAGAAAAGGACGCGAGACGAGCGAGGAACTGCTGATTCTGCCACAGATGGATAAGAGGATTCAATTGGCAGCGGCAGCTGCAATTCTCCCGAAAACGTTGCTGTGTTTCACCGTTGTCATGATGATTGTATTATATTCTGGCTCAATTTCGGGGCCTCATTTAGGAACCGGTTCTGATTAGATTGATCGCAGGCTTATTGTGCGTTTTTGATCGAATTCAAACTTTCTGGGTAATCACGCGCTTTGTTTGATTTCAAAAGGATTATGTTGATACAAGCGGGCTAAGTTTGACACGAACGTTTTACTCAGATTATTTGAGGACATTGATTTTTCGCGATAAACAATTATCACGGTGAAAAGTATGGTATTTCTGAAAATTTAACAGATAGAAAAGATCCTCCTCTATCCAGCACTACATATTCCCAAAAAAATATCCTAAGGAAGTCTAGAAAATTTTTAAGGAAATTATTTTCGATATAAAATATCTATGTCAAAATGTACAATTGTAAAAAAATGTAAATGTAAAAAATGTAAAAAAATTCACTATCATTAAGGTACGTTCTGAAACTTTATTTATATCAATGACAGGATGCAGTTTTGAGTACAGAGAAGAAAGCTCGCTTTCATGTCGTTCTGTCGTGAACAGCGGTGCCAACCTTTCAGATTTTTCTGGAATCTTCCAGATTTTTATGTGTCATCCAGAAATACAGACCTCATGTTGTCTGGTCCATACTTTTCATAAATTATGCAGATTTGTCCAGAAATTTCTATAAGCTCAACATTTTTATAAAAAAAATACTATTGAAATCCAATAGCTCATAATGGCAATTAAATTAACTGTGAAGCAGAAAACAGAAGTTATTTTGACAGCTGAATGGGTCTAAGCTTTCGGTTGTTCAAGCTTTTGTTCACATAGACTCAGACATTGATTATTTTCAAGTAACGAGTATTATGATCCCTAGACTACAATATAGCGATGTGGCGACCAAAAAAAAAAGGTCATCTCCTATGAAGTTAGCCATCTAGACTTTTCCAGACATTTTTTCAAAATCTTCCAGACATTTCTGAAAAAAAAACAGTTGGCATCACTGGTCGTGAACGTATTATCTGATGAGGGCAACAAATTATTGTAAGGACTGAATCGCAAAACTTCCTATTGTGAATAACTCTTGAATTCTTCAATGAAAATTGATTAAACATTTTAGTGAAACTACCTAGTAACGAAATTTGTCAAGTGGTTTAAGGGAAAACAACAAATAAAATTTTTCATCGTTCACATCATTCATTAAATTTTAGGCGCAATTGTGAAAAATCGAGAAAATTGTTGAAACACTTATTCTAACAGACAAAGAAACAGGCCGGGTTCACATGTAAAAGTTTGAAGAGCTGTACACCGGTAAAATTAACAGAATACAGTGGTCAAACCATGCGCAAAATAAACGGACATGAGGTCCCACTTCCATCTGTACCGTTGAGCCGTCAACACGTACGCCGGAGCATCGTATCGTTGCTGTGTGCCTGCAGGAACATTTTACATTATTTATTTTTTCCTTACCTGTATTTCAATCAGCACTTTTCAGTGCTAAAATTATTTTCATTTTCTTTTATTCATATTTTCTCTTTTCTTTCCAGCATGGGGAAGTCTTCGGCCGGCTCAAGGGCCGGAAGAAAACGAATTGCTGAACCTAATCCAGAGCCATCTGCCAAAAAAGTTGAAATTTCCAATTCATTCGATGTCCTTCATAACATCGGTGATGAGGAAATATTCATATTTAATTCTGATAAGAGTACTAAGAAACCTTCTTCTTCTTCTTATACTCTTAAAAACGAAAAGATTCCACCAATAACGGTCACGATTCCTGACTTCAATGCCTTTCGAAAAGAAATCGTCACTTCCGTCAAGGATGTGAAGATTTCTTTTCAGATCGGTCGAAGGGGAACTGCTCGTATATTGGCGGAATCTTTTAATGATTTTCAAAAGGTTTTAAATTATTTGAATAATAAAAAACACCAATTTTTTACGTACGACACTAGAAGTGATCGTCCATTTAAAGTTGTACTTCGTGGTCTCACTGGCGATCAGACACCGGATGAGATCACAGCTGAATTAAATTCTTTGTTAGGTTTTTCTCCAATTCAAGTAATTCAAATGAGGAAAAGAACCAACACGAATAATACCAGTAGTGTTGGTTTTGCTCCTGAACTTTATTTGATCCATTTAAAAAAGGATCAGGTTAATAATTTGAAAATTTTGGAAAAGGCTCGTCTTATGTTTCATTGTCGAGTAAAATTTGAACCTTTTCGTAAATCCCATACCAATTTTTTACAAAATATTACGCAATGTCGTCGTTGTCAAGCTTTTTGTCATGGCACTAAAAATTGTAGAATGAATGCCAGATGCATGTTTTGCGGCTCATTCGATCATGAAAAATCTAAATGCCTTTTTGGTGGTGATAAGCCAAAAACAGAATTTTTTAAGTGTGCGAATTGCGCAGGTAATCATTCCTCGAATTCTCTAGATTGTCCCGTTAGGGCAAAAATTGTTGCTTCTAGGAAAAACCCCAAAGTTTCCAGAAAAGTTTCTTCTCCTCCTTCCTCTTTTTCGTCTACACACGTCAGACCGGCAAACAACCTGCCTGTTCGCAGTCAGCCTCGGCCTACATTGGAATCACGGCTGGGTAATACCCGAAGTGATTTTAATGTTACCTGGGCTGATTCTGCGCCACAGACTCATTGTTTATCGTTCTCAGAGGTGGTTGAAAATGGGTTGCCCTCTTCAGGTTTAACTAATAAAAATGGGAAAAAACCAAGTCTCAACGTTCATGTGAAGGCTTGGGAAAATCCCCGAAATTCAAATACTTTTTCTTCTCCTTCCTCTTCTGATTCTAACAATTTTGTTGATTTGGGTGAGATTACTGAGGAAAAATTAAAATTTTTGCATCAAAATTTAATGGAAATGATGCAACTTATGTTGAAAGCAAATTCAATGTTTGAAGCTTTCCAAACTTCTTTTAATTATGCTAACAAAATTATTATGACTTTACGATTCCCTCATGGATCCAAATAGATGTTTAAATATTATGAATTGGAATGCTAGATCTTTGCTGGCCAACCAAGATGAATTCTTTTTATTTTTGAAAACTCAAAACATACATATTGCTGCCATCACTGAAACTTTTTTAAAGCCAGACAATAACTTGAAAAGCAATGCTTTCTTTAAAATTTTACGAAATGATCGACTTGATCGACAAGGTGGGGGTGTAGCTATTGTCATCAATAGTCGTCTCAAATTTAGACTTCTTCCTTCTTTCAATACAAAAGTCTTAGAAACAATTGGAATTGAATTAGAAACTTCTATGGGGAAAATTATAATTGTTGCCGCATATTTGCCTTTTCAATGTAGCGGTGAACAGAAAAATTTTTTGAAGGGAGATTTACAAAAACTCACCAGAAATAAATCTAAATTTTTTATTATTGGTGACTTTAATGCAAAACACCGATCTTGGAATAATATTTCATCAAATTCAAATGGGAATATTTTGTTTAATGACTGCTCTGCAGGTTATTATACTGTTGAATATCCTAATGGACATACTTGTTTTTCTTCAATTAGAAATCCCTCCACAATTGATTTGGTTCTAACCGATTTAGGCGAGCATTGTAGTCAATTAGTTACTCATGCGGACCTCGATTCAGACCACCTTCCAGTAACATTTTCTTTATCCCAAAGTCCCATTGAAAACCCTTTAAAATCAACTTTTAATTTTCAAAAGGCTAACTGGGAGCGATATATGAATTTTATTGAACGTAATTTAGATGTAAACGTTAGAAGATATTGATTTGGCTGTAGAAAATTTGACAACTTCAATAGTCAATGCTAGAGCCGCTTCAATACCTAAAGTTAAACATAAATTTAATCAACCTTTAATTGATGATGATCTTCAGTTTTTGATACGACTGAAAAACATTCGTCGACGCCAATTTCAACGAACTAGGGATCCTTATTTGAAATTAATTTATTGCGACCTTCAAAAAGAGATCAAACGTCGTTTAAATTTCATTCGTAATGAAAATTTTGCTAAAGCAGTAGAGGACATAAAACCCTACTCAAAGCCATTTTGGAAATTAACTAAAATTCTAAAAAAGCCCCAGAAGCCAATTCCTACTTTGAAAGATGGGGATAAACTTCTTTTAACTAATTCAGAAAAAGCTCAAAAATTAGCCCAACAATTTGAGTCTGCTCATGATTTTAATTTAAACGTTGTAAGTCCAATTGATGCTCAAATTTCCCTAGAATTTGATGATATTCTTTCTAAGCAAATTGTGTTTGAAAGTTCTTGTGAGACAAATATTGATGAACTGATTTTCAAAAAATTTAAAAATATGAAAGCCCCGGGGGAAGATGGGATTTTCTATATTCTTATTAAAAAGTTGCCTGAAAGCACTTTAAATTTTTTAGTTAAAATCTTCAATAAATGTTTTCATTTGGCTTATTTTCCCAATAAATGGAAAAATGCCAAAGTAACTCCAATTTTGAAACCTGGAAAAAGTGCTTCAGAGCCTTCAAGTTATCGACCAATTAGTTTGCTTTCTTCTTTAAGTAAACTATTTGAGAGAGTTATCTTGAATAGAATGATGATTCACATTAATCAGAATTCTATTTTCCCTGATGAACAATTTGGTTTTCGTCATGGACATTCTACTACACATCAACTTTTGAGTGTAACTAATATGATTAACGCTAGCAAATCTGAGGGTTATTCAACTGGTGTTGCTCTTCTTGATATTGAAAAAGCTTTTGACAGTGTTTGACACAAAGGTTTAGTAGCTGAATTAGCTCGATTTGATTTTCCTGTATATCTCACTAAAATTATTCAAAATTATTTGACGAGCCGAACCTTACAAGTAAGCTATCAAAATTCATGCTCTGAAAGGACACCCATTAGAGCTGGTGTCCCTCAGGGTAGTATACTTGGGCCTATTTTATACAATATTTTTACTTCTGATCTTCCTGATGTCCCAGAAGGAAAAGGTAGAAGATTATTTGCTGATGATACTTTGCTTTCAGCCAAAGGTCGAAATTTACGGGTGGTACGCAGTAGATTTTATTTCTTTTTTTAATGTTGATTTAGGAAGTTTGACCGTTCTTCCAATTCCGAATAATATTTTTTTTTGTGTGCGCTATCTATGATGTCACGATGTATTTTAATGCCAATACTTTATGTTTTGAACCTATTTTCTCTGTGAGTGGGTTCACACGATTTTTCGGTCCACCCTAGAGCGATTCTGTGCCATATCTACCAGAACTTCCCTCGCAGCAGCAAAAAAGAGGAAATCTTAATGATCCTGTATATCGCGTACGACAAAACGACGAAGCTCTCTCCACCTAGAACGATGACTGGCTGAGTGTAGTGAGTGAATTCATCCTCCCGGTGGAAACTTTACGAGAGTGCAACAACAGATGGGAATGAATGATGAACGAACGGGAGGGTGAAAATTATGTTTATTGTAATTGCTGATGGTGAAAAAAAAATATTATACACCATATTAGGGATCACGTCCTCTTTCCTCTGCCAGCGCCATCGCCATCAGCGTTTGTGCTCTTGCATCACTTCGTCTCTGGAACTGGATGTTCAGGTTTTTATTGTAATTTCAGAGCCAGGGAAGATGAACGCCGCGAGGACTTGATTTTTCTAGTTTTCCTGACGAATGACGAGGGAGGGATCCCAATATGGTTGCTATTCGGGAAATGTTGCCTGGCACGAGTCGCAGCTTTTTTTTTTTTTGTTGGACTATAAACCGAGAAGTAGTACAAGGAAAAATAATCACAACCGACGCACACGTACCGAGTCTTTCCATTGTTTGACATTTTACGACAGTTCTCCAATTTCCACAGATGGTTTGGAACGCTCTTAACCGACAGCAACAGCAGAGACCTAAAGTTTTGTTTTGGCAGTACATGAAAGTTTGGGGAGAAATTTCGCGATGACACTTCCAGGCGCGGAAAATTCTCCTCCAATCAGAACGGTACGAAAATTTAGAAGCATTAGCGGCCCCTCTCAAAAAATTTAGAGCTCCACCAAACCATCGAAACGTGTAAGCTACTTATGGAAAATTTCAAGAATTCCTTGCAAGAAAAAATCCTCCTCACAAAGATCTGTTTCCCTACTCAAGTGTCATTTGTCATTTCCTTCTTAACAGGAGCTGGCAGTTACGTCAAAGTTCTCAATGGAACAAAACTTTCTGCTAACCATAAAAATAGCATTAGACTCGCACAGTTGAAATTTACGATTGGGAAAAATACATCCATTGCTTAACGATTTTCTGTAACTTTCGATCGTATGGCGACCGTGACACATGACTGCATTAGAATGTCTTTAATTTCAAGTTACCATTTATTACTTGCTAGTTTTTAGTACGTAATTCTTAAAAAGGTTTTAAAAAATCAATTCATTTTTACTGTTCACTCAATGATAGGTTTTAAAAATTGGAATTAACTCCCTCCATCTATCCCGTCCTAAGCGTTAGCGAAAAAGCGGTTCCTGATAACGATTGGAAGCGACAAAAAGGGCTGTCAAAATCAACGATAAAATCACAGCAACTACAACGCGGATTAGAAAACCTGAAGGAGCTGCTGTTGGGTTGAAATAAATTTACGGTGCCTCCCCAGTTCTTTTGGGTTGATGATGATGGTGTTCAAGGAAGTGAGAATTATCAGAGAAGAAAAGAAGGGCGTTTGTGTGCACAAACCGATTTATCAGAAACATCAACAAGAAGATCCTCTCTGCTGTGGTTGGCAGCCAAACTTTTAGTCGTAATCCTTTTTTAATGTTTTGTTTCGATTAAAGGCTTTAATAGGCATTAATTTACATAAATTTCGTTAGGTAACACTGATTGACACTTGTTTAAGGGGATAAATGTTGTGGAAATTTCTTTATTAAGCTATGAATGTTTTAAAGAAGTTCCGCTAGAATTATACCAATTAAAATTAACATTTAACCAAAACGATGAAGGATTCAAAACGCAGGGTATTGCGTTTCAGTTCGAAAGAAAAAAAATATTTCTTTTAAATGGGAAAATACGAGATATTACAAAACCACTGTCCGATCACTGTTTTGTGCAAATTTATTTCATTCACTGCTAAACTTATAACCGACACTTCAATGTTTCTTGACGTAAGCTTATTTGCTTGTTCGCTGTCTCAACCTATAATATGTCACCTAGGCAACTAAGTGTTTTTACGATTCTGGCACTTCAAAATACATTGATCACTGACCACATCCAATACCAATTATCAGCTGTTTCTTTATTTACTGCAGTGCCTCTAGTTGTCTTACCTCGAAACTAATGACAGCGTTTTGATCTGTTTACCTTGTGTGGAAATTTCGTCAAGATTAATACACGCGTTTAAAAGTCATCCAAGGTGGAACGCGAATGACGTGAAAAAAATGTGCAAAACTACGTTGAAAACCCAACATGGTCGGGAGGAATAAAATCGAAATCGACTGTGAATACCGTGCTCAAAAGTAACGTAACTCAAACGGATACTTTGACGGTGAATAGCGCTGGGAATGAAAAAATTGGACAGAAAACTACGAGTTTAAGGCATCAGGAAAAACCGAAATGAACCTGAAGTCTTCCTCCGTAATTGGCGGAAAGGTTCAATGCAGCACACAGTACAGTTCGTCCATTCTGTGTGCGTGAAGGAGAATGACCATGCCATACCAGTAAACAACCCAACAAGGCGCTGAAATAGAACCTGGTTGCCAAAACCGGAGCAAGAAAGCTATACGACCAAGTTCTGACAGAGTACAACGACTGCGCGAAATCGTCAACGAGCTATTCCCACAGCACGATGAAGTTACATGGCACATGGTGGGTCGCTACATTTCCTTTTTTCACTAAAAAAAAAAAAAAAGTTACATGGCCGAGGGTCCCATACGACAGAAATACGAGCGAAGAGGAGCAGAGTTCGTTGGAAGAGCTGCAGAACATTGCTAAGTCCCTCCAGTTGGACGAAGCTCCGGGTCCGGATGGCATCCCTAATGAAGTAGTTAAGGCCGCGCTCATGGAACACCCTGAAATGTTCCGGTCATCACTGCAACAGAATGTGGATAAGGGGGTCTTCCCAGAGCGGAGAAATTGGTGCTCCTGCTAAAAAAAACCGGGAAAGTCACCAGGTGACTCATTAGCATATCGGCCGATATGTCTCACGGACACGGCTGGCGAGGTGCTGAAGAAGGTGGTCCAGAGAAGGATGCAGCTCTACACCGAGGGCGATAACGGCCTTTCCGATAAAAAACTTGGTTTTCGGAAAGAACACAGCACGATGGATGCCATTCGACTGGTCATCGAAGGAGCATACGATGTCAGGCTGAAAAAGAGGAGAGGAGGCCGATTTTGCGTAGTCGTCACCCTTGACGTGTGGAACGCCTTCAACAGCGTCAGTTGAGCAGCGATTGCTTCGTCACTTATTCGTATGAGGATTCCGGCATATATCTGTAGGATGGTGGAATGTTACTCCAGTAACCGTCAACTACAGTATGTGACCAGCGAAGGACAAGAAACAGTGAGTGCCATGGCAGGGGCTCCGCAAGGTCTGGCATTATGGAACATTGTCTTTTTTTATTAGTTGATCACCCAGGTGGTAAATCCTTTTTACGGATTGCATTCCAAGGCACGGCGAGCCACCGCGTCCCCCCAGTTTGCTACTGTCCATGGGTGCAATTGGACGACTCATGATACTATGTACCCCTACGCCATAAAATCCACCTGGGGCCTCTGGCCATAATTCCCATCCGGACCTGCAACGAAGGCTATACCCGACATGGGAGACCATACTCGCGCAATGCGCTTCACGGCAAATACTCGTTTTTATACGTGCTACACCAGCAATCATCATCCACTCTTTGTCACGATTCACGACTCACGGGTTGGTAGTCCGTTCGCCGCTACTCGTGACTCGAGTCCTACATATGGCCTCTTGTCACAATTCGAGACGAGAACAACTCGCCTCTCCTGTGATTCGTGACCCTCTCACATTCCTCTTCTTGACACAAATTGAGGCGTCAATACCCACCTCTCCTCGTGTCTCGAGGGCCCTCATTCGAAACTTCTCTTGACCCAATTCGAGACGAGAACAACTCGCCTCTCCTCGGATCTGGAGATATCCACACATTCCTCTATTTCTCCGTCTCGACTCCATGGGCCTCAAACTGAGGCCCATCCACTGGGCGCCACATGTTACGGCACAAGGCCCCTCTGTCTGTCGTGAGTCGGTCATATCCGCAAATCGGGGCTAGGACCACCCGACGCACGCATTCGACCAAAACCCGCTCAAACATTTGGTCGTCCCGCATATCGGGGTCGCGACTACCCGATACACGTTACGACCCCACCCTCTTTCAACTGAGCACTAGTACCAAGGTGCCCAGTCGCACAACTTGCCACACTCGGCACACAGCCCGTCGGTAGCTGACTGTACCAAGTGTGACGTGTAGTTCTCTTGGTCGTACATCTACAGGTGACAAGTCTGTAGACACGTTTCCACTCTGCACCACGGGGAGGTGGAACTACGTCGCAGAGCAAAACATTGTCTACGTGGTTCTCCTGGTATCGGGCCCGTCAACTAAGAGGTTCTGCTACTCGTCACAGTAGCGATCGAATAATTTGAAAGATGGTGCTGATCACAAACCTGCTATCAGCACAAACAGAGATGATTTCAGCTGGACCGTGCGCAATCGAATCCAAGCGTGCGATCAAGTACTTGGGGGCGATGATCGACGATCGGCTGAGTTTGACGGACCACGTCGACTACGCCTGCAAAAGAGCGGCTATGGCGACTGTAGCCCTCTAGCGGGCCATTTCAAACAACTCAGCGATCCGCTGCAGCAGAAGGAAGCCCTGGCGAGTGTGACCGCGTCCATTTTGTAGTATGCAGTGGCAGACATGAGCAGGCAGTGTAATCTGCAAAAGGTCTGCAGGGTGCAGCGGCTGATGAACCTGTGAGTTATCAGTGCTTACCGATCAGTATCCTCGGTAGCAGCTTATGTTGTGGCGGGGGTCATGCCCATCTCAGTCCTGTTAGAGGAAGATATCTTCTGCTACGATCACAGGTACATGCTCGATGTGCGGAGATATGTCCGAGAGGCCTCGATGTCCAACTGGTAGCACCAGTGGGACAGCTCGGAACGCGGCCGGTGTACTCATCACTCGACCCCTAACGTCGAATTTTGGATGGATCGGAAACATGGAGAGAAGGATTTCTGCATGACACAGTTCAAAACTGGTCACGAATGCTTCATGCAGTACCACCGTCGGTTTGGACATGTGGCTTCGTAGTGTTCAACTGTCCGAGGTTCGAAGGGGTATGTATTAACATGCCTGTTGACCCGACTCGACAGCTGACAACATCGTGCGGAAGATATGTGAGGATGCCAATACGTGATCAGCGATGGGTTCACCCGGGTAATGACTGCCCTGCAGAGGAGTTGGAACCAGCACCAGTTCACGTCCAGTGTAGGGTGACTCCTTCGCCGGGGAGCATCAGAGTAGAGTGCGTCCGAACCTAGCAGTAAAGCATACTAAGAAAAGACTTTACCTTCTGTGAAGGATACCTTTAACGCTGCAGAGTATTCGAGCAGAACGCACTCCCTACGACGGAAGCTGCGGGGATAAAACATGACCTTCTTCGCAGTCGAACTCGTAGAGAGTATTCACGCCGTGGAATACTCTCGAATAGAGTGACTTCACGTCGTTGGCGGGTGAGTCACACGAGTCGGTGAAGAATGACGTCTTCGCCGGGAATCATCGGAGTAGTTTCCTGATGCCCCTGACGTGAAGCGCGTGTTCAGGATAAGCTGCTCTCGAACACGAACGGACAAAGAGGAGAAAGCCTTGAGTCAAACCAAGCGGAGCCAAGACCTCAAGTCGTTAGAGGAGAGGTCATTGATCTCGAGCAGTGGTCTTAAAAAGAAGCGAAGCGCACAATAGTCGTAGTAACCAAGCGAATCTCAAGTTACGAGTAAAAGCCGGACCTCAAGTCGTTAGAGGAGAGGTCTTTAACAAGAGGCAGGATACATAAGCTGAAGTTTTGACTTAAAACCGAGTAAGGCGAAAAGCGCAGAAGCTGCGGACTTAGACTCTCATCAAGGGTACAGCCTCCGTTGTGAGTCCGAATGGAAATGATGGTCAGAGGCCTTTATGGCGTAGGGGTACTTAGTATCATGAGTCGACCAACTGCACCCATGGGCACCCATTGGGGAGACGCGGTGGGTCGATGTGGCTTGAAATGCTTGGAGCGAAGAAAAAACGACAGCTCCGTAAGCTCCCAGCAAAACATTATTTCGTTTTTTTAACGTGCTATTCGCTTTGGGCGATGACTTCTTCTGAAGTTCGAGGGTCTTGGTGCATGCCAGCTCAATTTTTGAATTACAATACGGTTGCATTGGGGGGGAAATGCCAGTTATTAGAAAGCTTGTTAATGCCGGTCCGGCATAGAATCTTATACCGATAATTCTACCTCCAAGGAGGTTCATTATAGGAGTAGTCTTATTTGTGGGTGTAGGAATTGTTAGATCGGAACAATTCCTTGCCGCCGCCATGGCCTAGAGGATAGCGTTCCAGTCTTCTAAGCCAGATTCCATGAGATCGAATCCCGATCACGGCACACATAGTACTCTTTCTGTGGTATGGTGGTTTTAGCATTTGTAAGATGGTAGCCATAATATCGCCGAAAGATGTACGCCTTAGAGTTAAGTAAATTAGATCTCTTAAAAGAAACATGAAGTTTCACTGAGATCCTATATGTGTGTGTTCGTTTAAAAAAAAAAAAAAAATTAAGAGGTCTTTGAGCCTAAGCCATGAGAATTCGTCTTGCTGGAAATCTAGCCAACCCCAGGAAACCCCTGAAGCCATACGAAGGTTGTCGGGTCATCTTCTAACTGGAGCACTGGAAATTCTTTTCACAAGCTTTATGAGAGCTTGTCAGATCGGGATCCACTGGAAGTTTGTCGAACTTGGAAACTAGTGCCATGGAAAGTCTTTGATCCGCAGACACTGCTGGTCGTCGAACCAAGGAATCATTTGACGACTTTAGTTCACTATACTTGCGGCTCGATGACCTCTCAGTGCCTCTGGCTCGGTGAACTGTTCAACGTTCTTGGAATGCCACCGATCCAACAAACTATCATCAAGTGGTAAAGACTTCTCCGTTACTCAATCCAAAGTGCTCTCGATTGGTTTTGAGCTCAGCACTACTGTAAAGGTGGAAAACTGAATTCACCGACGAGGATCTTCAAGTCAAATCCGCAAGAAGGTCAACGAACCAGGATCCAGAAGTAGTAGAAGGTCGTCAGGCCGGAGCCATGGAAGATCGTTAGGTCATTGGGAGGTTGTCGAGCCGGAAATTTTTTTAAAGGACCGTTGGACCGAAGTTGTCCAAAGGTCGTCGAACGAAATCCTTAAAGGATGGAAGGTTCCATTGGCAATCATTGTGAAAATATAAAAACAAATCCACTGAAAACGTCGCTGAACACGGCAATTTGGAAACGTTCACGTCGAGTAAGAGTTTTCCCGTTTGTCGTTATTAAGCCTAACCCCTTTTCTAAAGAGTGGCCCAAATATGACCAGGAATCGCCGGATGTGTGCAATTGTAGGACTGCAATGCGCTCGTTGAGGAGGAGTGTTCACCTGAATGAGAATTGCATTTATTGATTTTGTGTAATAATAACATTTGAATTCGAATAATAAAACTTAACAGGTTTGGAGCCGTTATTTGAGTATTATAAAAGTTGAAAATTTTTTTGAAATTCGTAGTTCATTTCAATACGGTTTTGCTAATTTCTTCAAAACCTTGTTAATTAGATGCAGGAAGGTGTTTGTGATTGATTGAGATTAAAAACTTTGTTAGAATTAGCAAATTTGAAGAAATAACAGCGATTTTCCAAAAAAAATAAATAAATTAGATTTTTGAACGTTTTCAGTGTACTATGTTTGATATCTCACACATACATTGAAATATCGTAACAAAAATACCATGAACTAATTTCTTTTAATCTCTAGAATATTTTTTGTGAATACATCTTTCAAAAATGTCCACGCGTTTTCGAGATATTTGGATTTAGATTAGTGTTGTTCTAGAACAAAACTATGCATTAAAGGTTGGAAAATTTCTTGTAAAAAACCCGGATTCCTGACGATATTTCTGTCGTTGTCCTGTTTAATTAGAATACTTCCTTCAAAACGAAACAATTTACAACATTCCCAAGAAAATTTTAAATTAAGAACTGTTTTAATTTGTGCAGTTAAAGATTAAGTGAATCATGTTTACGTTAATTGGTTTACCACAACACCTAAAATGTTAAGATTTTATGGGGTAGAACTTGGAGAGGTTCCAGAAAGAAACAAACAAAATAAAAGGAGTTTTCACTCACTGCGAAAGTTAAATAATTTGCAAACTATCTCGTGACAAGTCTTTTTCGAGGCCTTATTTTGCCAATTGATTTTTATCACCCTAATTCGAAAGAACTACGACAAACTTCTTCGGATACCTACTGTATCCATCCTCCAAAACAGGAAAACTTTTGCCTTTCCATCCTGATAGGGGTTGATTTTTAATGTCTCCGGTTTAGACATTCTGGCATATTTGATTCAATCCGACCAGCATTTTCATCCTTTCCGGACACCCGCTGGGTGCAGATAATCCAACTTCATGATTCGGTCCCATCAGTCATTCAGCAAGCAGACAAGACGAGAGTCCTCTCGAGAAAAACAGCAGGAACTAATTCTGAAATTTGAATGATCGACATAAAATGCCATTTCCAAGTCGTAAAACCCATCTCCGTTTGGACTTCAGATGCTGCTGCCGGAGGCCTTTTTCCTCATCACGAAATCCGTTGCCTTATTTCTACTTTCTAACTCAATACAAGTCTTTAGCCCAGCTGTAACTGTATTAGATACCAGGCAAAAAAAAAACAAACAAGAAATCTTCCATATTGAAAATGATATCGCGTGTCCCTCCGCATTTGTGTTTCCCCCCAATCGAACGGATGCGCTCGGAAGATGGCCGCCGGAAATGAAAAGAGGAAAAAAAAACATCACATCCTATTCGAAAAAAAGTCCCGCGGAAATGGAAACTTTCTCGTTTCTCGAGTTTTTTTTTCCCGAAGCTCCCGCTTTCGGAACCATCTCAGCAAAACATCAATCGGAAAACTGTCTCCCTTAATTAAACGAATGAAATTAAATTTTACGATTCCGGCTCATTTTAATTGATATGTTTTCGGGGCAGTTTCTTGCTGCCGACGTCTGCCGTCGTCCTCTTCGGTCGTCGTCGGTTGATGATGATGAGCTTGCAGCTTCTTTGTTTTGTTTTTGGTATTCCGTGGCCGCGTGGCTTCGAATTTTCCTCCCCCCAAAATGATTCAAACAAGGGTGGAAAACTCTAGATAACGGTGGTGCCAAGATTTCCGGCGGGTTGGGAAAGTTGAATGAAGTCCGACCACTTTTACTCGAGATTCGGATGCTGATTTTTGGAAAGAAAGAAAGAACCGAGCGCGTGCAAAGTTTTTCCTTTCTGTGCTTCGGCTCAGTGCATGATGAATATTTAATTTCGGCAAAGGATGGTGAAAACTTTTCCTGTAACTGCGTTGTGACAGCTGAAGGAAAGCTGATGGGTTTTGTTGCCCGAAGATGGGGGAAAATTCAGGAGTCCGGATGTGTTCAACGCGTGGAGCTTTGCCACTTTTTAATCAATGGAAAATGTAAACTTTGCTCGGATGTGTAATAAAATGGGTCAGCTCCATCCCGTTTCCGGTTTACCTGATCGTAAAAAGTTATAGTCGAAGTTTATTTTTTCGTTGGTTTTTTACTTCTTTTGATACCTTTGTTTTTTTATACCCCTACTACCCTCAAAGTGTTATACTGTTATGTTCTTATACTCTTATACTCTTATACTTTTATGCTCCTATATTTTTGTATTCTTATACTCTTACACTCATATACTATCATACTCTTTAACTCTTATACTGTTATATGTTTATACTGTTATACTGTTATACTTTTGTGTTGTTATACTGTTATACTGTTAAATTCTTATAGACTTGTATTCTTATAATCTTATGCTCTTATACTCTTATACTCTTATTCTCTTATACTCTTATACTCTTATACTCTTATACTCTTATACTCTTATACTCTTATACTCTTATACTCTTATACTCTTATACTCTTATACTCTTATACTCTTATACTCTTATACTCTTATAATCTCATACTCTTATACTCTTATACTCTTATACTCTTATACTCTTATACTCTTATACGCTTATACTCTCATAATCTTATACTCTTATATTCTTATACTCTTATACACTTATACTATTTTACTCGTATACTATTATACTGTTATACTGTTATACTCTTATACTTTTATATTCTTATATTCTTATAATCTTGTACTCTAATACTTTTATTCTCTTATACTCTTATACTCTTATACTTTTATACTCTTATACTCTTATACTCTTACACTCTTATACTCTTATACTCTTATACTCTTATACTCTTATACTCTTATACTCTTATACTCTTATACTCTTATACTCTTATACTCTTATACTCTTATACTCTTATACTCTTATACTCTTAAACTCTTATACTCTTATACTCTTATACTCTTATACTCTTATACTCTTATACTCTTATACTCTTATACTCTTATACTCTTATACTCTTATACTCTTATACTCTTATACTCTTATACTCTTATACTCTTATACTCTTATACTCTTATACTCTTATACTCTTATACTCTTATACTTTATACTCTTATACTCTTATACTCTTATATTCTTATACTTTTATACTCTTATCCTCTTATACTTTTATATTCTTATACTCTTATACTCTTATACTCTTATACTCTTTTACTCTTATACTCTTTTACTCTTATACTCTGTTACACTTACACTCTTATACTCTTAAACTTTATGCTTTTATGCTCTCATACTATTGTACTCTTATGCTCTTATACTCTTATGCTCATACTCTCATACTCTTAAACTGTATTATTTTTATACTTTTATACTGTTGTAGTCTTATACTTATATACTCTAATAGACTTATACTCTTATAATCTAATGCTCCTATACTCTAATAGTCTTATACTATTTTACTCTTTTACTCTTAAACTGTTATACTGCTATACTCTTATACTCTTATACTCTTATGCTCTTATTCTCTAGTGCTATTGTACTCTTATAATCTTATTCTCTTATACTCTCAAACTCTTATACTTTTAAACTCTTATACTGTTATACTGTTATACCCTTATACTCTTGTACTCTTATACTCTCATACTCTTATACTCTTATACTCTTATACTCTTATATTCTTATACTCTTATACTCTTATACTCTTATACTCTTATGCTCTTATACTCTTATACTCTTATACTCTTATATTCCTATACTCTTATACTCTTAAATTCTTATACGCTTATACTCTCATAATCTAAAACTTTTATACTCTTAAACTCTTATACTTTTACGCTCCCATACTCTCATACTCTCATACTCTTATACTCCTTTACTCTTAAACTCATATACTCTTATGATCTTATACTTTTATACTCTTATACTCTTATAGCCTTATACTATTATACTCTTACATACTTATAATTTTAAGTTTTATACTTTTATACTGTTATATTCTTATACTCGAATACTCTTGAAATGTTTTACTGTTATACTGTTAATGTTTTTAACTCTTATACTTCTATACTCTTATACTCTTATACTTTTTTGGGGATTTTCATCCGATTTAATGATTTACTCTTAAACTATCTTCTCTTCTTTCTCTTATTTATATCTTTGAAAAACAATCAGATATTCTTAAAATTTTATGTTTTCCTATAGATAAATCCCATTGCTCCATTCCTTCCGATCAACAAAATCTTAATTCCCAGTCCAACGAAAACAATCCATACCTGAGAAGCAGTATATTTTTCCATTTTCACGAACACCCGCACTGAATCGGGCATTATTTAAAAATTTACTGACAGGATTACGGGCAGCCAAAAGTATGGAAAACAGCGGGACAAATTTTCAACTCTTCCTTATCGGTCCCGTGGGAAGAGTAGCTTTCACGACCAAAAAAAAAGTGTTACCTTCATGAAGGAGTAAATTCGCGAACCGGAAGTACCTCAACAAACCAAAAAAAAAGATTCACATTCACGAGTCTTCACCACGTATATATATAATTTGTTTCGCGTCCACAACCCACCCTTTGTCGTCTACCTTCTGGAGAATTTGCTGGTGTCGGTGAGAAAATCCGCTCTGCCAAGGCAAAGTTTTGATGGCGTTAAGTCCTTTATGATGCTGGGTGTATTATCCGTTTCTACTGCTGCGAAATGATACTCTTGCATTCCCGAAAGGATGACATTGGACAGCTTTAGTGTGCCGCTTTCAAGTGCTCTCATGAATGAATTTTAGGTTTCTTAGGACTTTGGAATAGGATCGAGAAACAATACAGGGTGATGAAAAAAAAACAATAGGCACCACTTTGATATAAGAAAAAAACATAAAGTTTTCAAATTTCATTCAAAAATTTTATAAAGAATGTTGGATGTTTACGCACCCAGTGGAATTTTAAACTAATATCTGTCTCAAAATTGAACGGCTCTTGATCGGCCATGATCTTTAATCTGATTTATCAATGTAGTAGTTAGGTTATGTTTTAAACTACGATTACTTTTTTTCTCAAAAAAAAAAATTATAATGAAACTTTCCCCACATTCTTTCGGCAAACCGAGCCTATTTTAATCAGTTTTATTAGAACCCTTCGATAAGCTTAATTGCGTGCCCGAAATCCTCATTTGATCCCTATCTGGTTCCTCCTGAACCCGGACGAATCACTATTCAGAATCCTAAGCTACAAACCATTACTCAGATTTGCAGAACATAACAAAGAAATCCCATCTCTCCCTTCGCGAGAAAGCTGACACGCGTTGGGGAAAACCATTTCATTCATCGTCATCTGTTGGTGATCCCGGATTGTCTTTGGACCGAAATTGGGGTGCCAAAAAGATTCGATTCGCTTCTTTCGTCGTTTAGAAAAAGCCATCCTTTGTTTGCTTCATTAACAAGTGCAGTCATAGTTAATGAATGGGAACGCTTTTAACGCTCCACGCTTACTCGGGGACATTTCTGCCTAGCCTTTCCTTGGAAATGAATCATCTTTTTCTGGGCCTCAATTTTGTTGCTGATTTAATGGATTTCCTCGGTCAAGGATTGCAGAAAATAACAAAAAAAACTGTCGGTTTCCTTTCAAGGGTCTAAGGACATTGGAATTGATTTCGCATGAACGAGGCTTGCGTGTCGTGTTATTTGCCTTGGATGCAAAACAAGATGGCAAAAAAAACAAGAAAGAAAGGATTTTGCATTCCACTGGGAGTTCGGTTCCAGCTATTCCCAGTTCTCGGTTGTTGACGAAGGTTTGGCAGATTAGTCCCCTCCCGGGATACAGATTGGAAACAGGATTTGTCGCTGTAATAAGCTGGCCATTAATCAACGTTACTGCATGTTTCGGTATCTTTTTATTAAACAGAATATAAAAAATCCGCTCGGAGATTAAACTTGTCCATCGAGATTTGAATCGCAGTGTAATTACTTTCTGACAGATTAATCCCGTCAAAATATTGCAACATAATTTCAATCATAATGTATTTTTGTTTAGCAGTTGATGTCCGTCAAAAAGCAACACCGAAAAAAAAGAATGATTTCTAACAAAAAACAAAAAGTCTATAGAAAACTAACATAACCCAAACTGAAATTTTTCCAACCATTGAATTCTTACTCTATGAAAGATATTTTATTAAATCAGGTTGTCCAACAGACATGCAGTCAGTCTGTCAGGCAATCAAGCAGCCATGCTGTCAGACAGTCGAGCTGTCAGTGAGTCAGTCGAGCAATAAAGCAGCCATGCTGTCAGGCAGTCGAGCAGTCAGCAAGTCAGTCGGGCAGTAAGGCAGTAAGTCAGACAATTGGGCACTCAATTAGGCAGTCTATTAGTCTGTCAGCCATGCAGTCAATCAGTGAATCAGGCAGTCAGTCAATATGGAAGACACGCAGTTAGTATGTCATGTCATCAGACAGGCAGGCAGGCAGGCAGTCAGTCATACCGTCAGACAGTCAGTCAGTCAGATTTTCAAGCAATCAGGCATCCATGCTGTTAGTCAATCAGTCTGTTAAATATTCAAGCAGCCATGCAGACAAACAGTCAGTCAGTCAATCAATTGAACGAGAAATCAGTAATTCAGTCAGAAAAAAATCAAGCAGGCAGTGAGCTAGGCAATCAGGCACTCAGTTAGACAGTTAGGCAGTCATTCAGGCAGTCAGTCAGCCAACTCAGACAGGAAACTGACTGACTGCATCAGTTAGATAGTCGGGTAGTCAGTCGAGCACTCAGTATGGTAGTCGAGTAGCTAGTCAGTCAGGCAGTCAATCAGACAGTCAGCCAGACAGACAGTAAGACCGACAGTCAGTCAGACATTCAGTCAGACAGTCAGTCAGACAGTCAGTCAGACAGTCAGTCAGACATTCAGTCAGACAGTCAGTCAGATTGTCAGTCAGTCAGACAGTCAGTCCGACATTCAGTCAGACAGTCAGTCAGACAGTCAGTCAGACAGTCAGTCAGACAGTCAGTCAGTCAGACAGTCAGTCCGACATTCAGTCAGACAGTCAGACAGTCAGTCAGACAGTCAGTCAGACAGTTAGTCAGACAGTCAGTCAGACAGTCAATCAGACAGTCAGTCAGACAGTCAGTCAGACAATCAGTCGGACAGTCAATCAGACAGTCAGTCAAACAGTCAGTCAGTCAGACAGTCAGTCAGACAGTCAGTTAGACAGTCAGTCAGACAGTCAGTCAGACAGTCAGTCCGACAGTCAGTCAGACAGTCAGTCAGACAGTCAGTCCGACATTCAGTCAGACAGTCAGTCAGACAGTCAGTCAGACAGTCAGTCAGACAGTCAGTCAGACAGTCAGTCAGACAGTCAGTCAGACAGTCAGTCAGACAGTCAGTCAGACAGTCAGTCAGACAGTCAGTCAGACAGTCAGTCAGACAGTCAGTCAGACAGTCAGTCAGACAGTCAGTCAGACAGTCAGTCAGACAGTCAGTCAGACAGTCAGCCAGACAGTCAGTCAGACATTCAGTCAGACAGTCAGTCAGACAATCAGTCGGACAGTCAATCAGACAGTCAGTCAAACAGTCAGTCAGTCAGACAGTCAGTCAGACAATCAGTCAGACAGTCAGTCAGACAGTCAGTCAGACAGTCAGTCAGACAGTCAGTCAGACAGTCAGTCAGACAGTCAGTCAGACAGTCAGTCAGACAGTCAGTCAGACAGTCAGTCAGACAGTCAGTCAGACAGTCAGTCAGACAGTCAGTCAGACAGTCAGTCAGACAGTCAGTCAGACAGTCAGTCAGACAGTCAGTCAGACAGTCAATCAGACAGTCAATCAGACAGTCAATCAGATAGTCAGTCAGACAGTCAGTCAGTCAGACAGTCAGACAGTCAGTCAGACAGTCAGTCAGACAGTCAGTCAGACAGTCAGTCAGACAGTCAGTCAGACAGTCAGTCAGACAGTCAGTCAGACAGTCAGTCAGACAGTCAGTCAGACAGTCAGTCAGACAGTCAGTCAGACAGTCAGTCAGACAGTCAGTCAGACAGTCAGTCAGACAGTCAGTCAGACAGTCAGCCAGACAGTCAGTCAGACAATCAGTCGGACAGTCAATCAGACAGTCAGTCAAACAGTCAGTCAGTCAGACAGTCAGTCAGACAATCAGTCAGACAGTCAGTCAGACAGTCAATCAGACAGTCAATCAGACAGTCAATCAGATAGTCAGTCAGACAGTCAGTCAGTCAGACAGTCAGACAGTCAGTCAGACAGTCAGTCAGACAGTCAGTCAGACAGTCAGTCAGACAGTCAGTCAGACAGTCAGTCAGACAGTCAGTCAGACAGTCAGTCAGACAGTCAGTCAGACAGTCAGTCAGACAGTCAGTCAGACAGTCAGTCAGACAGTCAGTCAGACAGTCAGTCAGACAGTCAGTCAGGCAGTCAGTCAGACAGTCAGTCAGACAGTCAGTCAGACAGTCAGTCAGACAGTCAGTCAGACAGTCAGTCAGACAGTCAGTCAGACAGTCAGTCAGACAGTCAGTCAGACAGTCAGTCAGACAGTCAGTCAGACAGTCAGTCAGACAGTCAGTCAGACAGTCAGTCAGACAGTCAGTCAGACAGTCAGTCAGACAGTCAGTCAGACAGTCAGTCAGACAGTCAGTCAGACAGTCAGTCAGACAGTCAGTCAGACAGTCAGTCAGACAGTCAGTCAGACAGTCAATCAGACAGTCAGTCCGACAGTCAATCAGACAGTCAGTCAGTTAACCAATCAGTTAGTTAATCACTCAGTCAGTTAGACAGGCAGTTAGGCTGTCATTAAGGCATTCAGCCAGTCAGAATATCAATGACTCAGGTAATTAAAAAGTCAGATAGGCGATCAGGCAGTCAAGTAGTCAGTCAATCAGGCAGACAGCCATTCATTCCGACAATCAAGTCGCCAGGCAGTCGGGCATTATAAAAATGCAGTTAGGCAGTCCTACACTCAGTCAGTTAGGCAGCTGTCAATCAGTCAGTCAGGCTGTCTGAAATTGAAATTTCCAAATTAAATTGAAAATTATAAATGAGATTAAATTTAACGGTTAAAGATTAAATGCAAAAACACTTTGTGATAACCAGGGTTGGTCGACTCTTCTCAAACAACAAAGAGCCGGGAGAAAACAACACTGTTTTCAGTTCGGCTTCCGAGTGTAATGCTCTTTCGCTGATCGTGCTCCACTCGTTACCCTAGTTTACACGAGCTGTAAGTGACTCGGACGGCAAGTGTGAGAGCGTTCGCATCTGAGTGGGAGAAAGAGAATTCTTAACAAAAAGCGCTCTGTGTTTCAGTCATACACCTCAGAGTAAATGAAGAAAAAAATTATATGGACTCCCACCACACAATGTAGAAAAAATAACAACAATTGCTGCCCACTGCTGTTAGCTGTTTTGGATTCTTTTTTCTTGCAAAAGGTAGCGTTCGAAGAAGAGGTGCCAGGTGGTTTAGTCAAAAAATCAGGACACCGCGAAGAACAAAAACAGGATTTTTCAGGACATTAGTAGATTGGTGGATATACAATGCAGCTCTTCTTAGATTGCATAAATTAAGGCGAAATAGCGGTGCAGTATACGCCTTAATTTATGCAACAGAAGAGATGAGCCACCTAACTTGGCTTGTAGTTTATACCGAAAAACACTGTTCAAAATATCATCTGAACCGAAGATTACCATTGGTTTAAGAGGTTAAGCTGTTTTTATTACAAAATCAATTGGAATTAAGATCAGGACGGCTTCTAGAAAATCAGGACACCTCTGGGACCTTTGATTCGGAGAGCAGCATCTTTTCTCGTGAACGTACCAAGAATAAACTGAGTTCGCTCTGAGATTTCTCCTCAACACAATGCGCTACAGATTTTTCCGGAGAAGGGAATTCTCTTCATCAGCGGATGTGAATGCTCTCGCTCAATCTTATGTGTTGACAATCTCACTCTTGATTTCAGTGCGATTTATTTCTCCCCGCAGAGATTTGGGGAGCAGGCGAAAAAAAATGCACTCTCTTTCACTGGACAAGTCGATCTGAGGAGTTTTGCCACCCATGGTGATAACGAAGATGTGAAAATTCGGTAGAATGAACAAATACACAAGAAAAATTTCCCTCTTTTGTGACGGCATGTGTATAGTAAGGTTTAAAGTTCCTGTTACATATTCAATTTTGTTTTTGTACATTTATCACGCAAAAGAGGAACCTTACCGTGGTTTGATACAAATTGTTGTGGCAATGTGCTGTGTACTCCGGAAGCCATAGTTAAAATTACTGCGAAGAGATAGCTGTCAAATTGCATACACCATCCCTGGAGCTGTCCCCAAGACATCTGTCATTCTGGTGACTTGTGACAGTCACCCAACTCGTCATCATTCTTACAACAACACAATCCAGCTAGTAGTAACCAGCGCTGCTGTCCTGTCCGGTGCTAAGAGAATGAGTTTTGTGGAACGATTTTCCAAAAAGTCGTACGTTATGTTCCAATGTACTGTTGATACAGAGGTGTTAAAATTTGAATGCAGATCTGCCAGAATATTAGAAAATAAAAAATACAGTTGTTGTCGTGTACGTCATATGAACAGACAACTCCTTGACATGACGAAACAATAAGGAATGCAGGACAAATGGGAGGCTTCTTGTTTCGTTGTATGTTAGGTTCCTGGTGCAGAGTTGGCAATGGAGTTTAGAATGATTCCTTGCCATAGGGGCTAGCCTCGGCAAATCGAATGACTAAATCCCAGCCGACCATAGTCGTAAATCCAATTTCGGTCAATCATCAACCAACCTGCCGAAGCTCGGTTTCGGAGTTTCAAATTTCCCAAAATCTCATCCTGACTGGTCGCTGCCACATTTGGAAAGAATGATTCTGACCATAAGATAACTTGGCATATCCCAGACACGCTGTAATTGACGTTTCGATTCTTTCGGGATTTAGCCATAACCCGGAAATGGAATTCGCAAAAAAAAAGTTTTCCCTTTTCTCTAGGGTTGTCAGCAAAATAAAAACGTGAAGTAAATGTCTTTTTTCATAATTTCCTTTTTTTTCCTTCTAATCGATGTGTTCCGGATAGGAGCTAACAAAATCATAATAATTTGTCAAAAATTGGTCCCCCTAACATATGATACGAGGAGAAAAAAAGAGTTTACTTTTTTCCCTTTTATAAATGATCCTTGGCTAGCAGTGATGTATCGAATAAAAAGCAGCCGGTTCTATGCGTCGGATTTGTGCTAGGCCATCTCGCACAATCCGTCAGGGCATCAGGCTGTGCCCGTCAGTCAGTCAGCCATTCATTTAGTCATTCAGCCTGCCAGCCGGCCCTCCTGGATTTGTACGCGTTCAATACTCGTTGGAATTAATTATTTTCCCTAGGCCTGAAATGTAGGGGGCGAAAAAAACTCCGATCCATGTCTGTCTGTGGACTGCGTGTGTTTCCGTGTTCTAGAGGTGTTTATGTGAGTGTGTGCGCACAACCCGGTATAGTCCTGCCTGGCCACCCCTGGATCCTGATGAATCCTGTGCCGCCTGTAGTCAATCTACAGCCCCGGGGTGCGCTCTGCCTTGCCTGGCGCAGCATAAAAACTGTAAATTAATGAAAGCTGTTCGCATATCTGATGGCGCTATGCTGCCTTCGTAAATATTCCAGCTGACAGAAGAATCGGGTTTTGTTTGATCGAATTTGTATTGCATTTTGTTGGTCGTTTTCATCAGACGATAGGTTTAAATTAATGAACTTTTAAAATGTTCAATTATTGGGAGGAATATTTTTGATATATTGTAAAATTATCAATAACCAGCACATACAAATTTAGGTTTTTGATTGTTTGGTGAAGCCTTTAAAAATCATCCAATTTCTGTTGAAGAGTTTTTATTACCGAACGAAATTTTCGATGTTAAATTGGCAAGGTTTCTTCAAAGATTTTTTAAAGCAATACATAAAATTTTGCAAATGTAAACCTTAAATATTTTTTTAAAGTTTTTCTTCGATAAAAACCTGTTCGATACAACTAACTTTGTCGGATTCCTATACCCAAAGAAAAGGTTGCGAAATTTCAATGCAGCTTGGCGCTAACTCTATGCCAAACATGTATAACACCAAAGATGATACTGATGATACTACTGGCATAAAGACTCGAGCTCCCATGCAAAATGATGCATGACCACTTCATTCAAACAAGAAAATCATTTTATGACATTTTCATCCTTTTGGATAATTCATCCCTGGAACAAGAAAACTAAAAAAAAAAAAAAAATAGGTCGTGAGAATCGAACTCGCAACAACTTTTACCTTCATCTTGCCAATTTGACAGCTTCACCAGTGTACTACCTGAGCCAGATGGTAAACAAGGGTAAATTGGCATAGTGTTTTTGCCACTCACAATCTAAGAATAAACGAGCAGCGTTGACTTTCTGGCGTTGGGCCGGGGGTTTGCCAGTATTGTCCTATGAGGGGAAAGGAACTGGGAACGAGAAACTATTTCCAGCATTCCTACTGCCTAATTTACATACAGACGCACAGCTGCTTACAGCCTAGCAGCTTGGCCGTAGTTGTCTGCCGTTGGTTTGAAACAAAGAAATGTTTATGCCGCTTCATATTAACACGCACAGCATCGACCAAGTGGATCAATTAGTTCGAGTCTGACTGCCTGGCAAGGTTCCGAAATTGGATCATTTCTCCTTATCGTCAAGCGAGAGAATTCTCCGCCGAAACAAACATGGTGTATTTTCTCTCTGCTACAATCCCGCGTGACATTTTGTCAGCCTAGAGATAGTTCCTACAAAGTATCTTGTTTCATTGTATCCTACGGGCAGACGAATGCAACAAATCACCTATCTATAATGAAACAACTCAACGATGATAAGCGACATTGAAAATACAAGTTGTCGCTTATCACTTCTGAATGCTATCTGTGAAGAGCGATTCAAGAGACAACTCTGAGCGATGTATTTTCTTTCGTTTGTTTCCGAACTGGTTTGGTTGTAGCGTTCAGCAGAAGGATGGAGCAGTTTTAATAACAGGAGAATCGGCGTATACAAATCGTATACACGTTTTTTGACTTAGAGGCCGTTCACTAATTACGTAAGCACATAGGGGGGGTGGGGGGGTTTCACATTTGCTTACGATCTCTTACTAGGGGGGTAGGGGGGGGGGGGGTTTCCAAAAATCTTACGTAAGAAATTTTACATTGATAATTCGTCACAGCCATACGAAACCATAATACTAAGGTTTTATTTTTATTCTCACTTCCTATCTGTTGGTTATTTTTGATGTTTTGTTATTGATCTTTAAATGTCTTTGAATTAAAAAAAAAAATGATGGTTCTATAAAATTTATAGAGAATCAATTCAAACCATAATGCCACCAAAAACACTTAATCACATTATTATAAAGATCGTCTCAATTGTCGATTTTTATCTTAAAAATTTTTTTAATTGAGAAATTTATAGAAACAAAAGGAAAGTGGCGCTTTGTGACACAACGATTTAAATCCAATTTAGAATTATATATTGTTTATTCGATTGTGAAAATTTATTGAAGGTTATTGCTACCCCGAACATGCTATGTCTTAAATAATATTTTCTATAATCGTTTATAACATTTTATTTGTTGTTTTGTATAAATTGTGCTCTTCAAATGCAGTTATTAAGTTTTACTTTAAAAGTGCTTTGGAAGAAGCATGGATGTCAAAATTTTAATATTTTCAAGCCATTTTTGAAAAAATCGTGTCAATTTCTCAAAGAATAAAAAACGTAAGATCTTACGAGGGGGGAGGGGGGGGGGGGTTTGAAAAATCTTACTTTGTCTTACCAGGGGGGGAGGGAGGGTTAAAAATTTCCAAAATCGTGCTTACGTAATTAGTGAACGGCCCCTTATTTGGAATTCGAAATTGTTCTGGAATTTTTACGATCCCACCTAGATAATTTTTAAATTACTTGTTTTTTCTTAATGGAAAACATGAGCTTACTGCTTATGCATGGTGGTATCGTTCCAGTCGAATTGATTTGACTTAAAAATATACATTTCCTATCAAACAAATACTTTTCTGCACTTTTCATGGTTGAATAGAAATAAATTATGCTTTGATGTTAAATTTGAAAATAAAAACTCACTCCAGATATTTTGTTTTGCAATGGATTTTTCAATGTTTTTTTCAAAGAACTTTCACTCATTGTCTCTTTGACTTAACAAAAATCACTAGTATTGGTTGGGACAGATTTAAGTAAGAAGTTGACTATATTTGCAGAAACAAGCTCTAAAATATGAAACAACTAGTTTTACAAACAAGTCGTCACTTAAGTCTTGCATTGAACTTTCAACAAAGTATAGTAAAGAGTAAAAAATCTAGGTTTGTGACATTCTAGGACATGTTCCATTGTGGGAAATGGTCTATTCTTAAGAAAAATATTTATGATAAATGATGCCTTCTGGAAAAAATGTTCTGAGGAATAGTTTGTATTTGTATTTGTAATAAATTACATATTACAATTACAAAAAAAAAGTAAATTCTGGGGTTTGATTTTGGGAATTTGTCATTCTGGGCATAGCCGTAGAATGGGGGGATAGAGGGGGGGGGGTTGGGTTGGTTTGGCTGTTATCCCCCTCCCCCCCTCTCCCATTAGGGTCTAGGAAAAGTGAGCAGCTGTTTTACTCTACACAAAACAAGTTTAAAATTGGATTTTGATAATTGAGTGAGGTTATACAAGAGTGACAATCCTGAGTCAAAGCTGACGCCAAAATCCCGAAAACTAATCCGAATCCTGCTACAAGTTTAAAAAATGATTGAAATTTATATCTGATATTGAATTTGAAATAAGACTAAGCTTAATCAGAGGTTCCCTATTATCAAAATAGAAATTGTATTTCTGTTTTCATATTTCAAATTCCGTATTTATGTAGTTTAGGATTCTTGATATTCGATTCACTTCGACATTAGGATATAGAATAGCAAAGGTGTTTCGAAATCGTTATTCAAATTTGGTTTTGCATTTCATTCAAAAAAAAATCCATGATTTTTTTCTTCAACTCCTATTTAATGCTAACATATGTGTTGAAAATTCATGGAATAATGGATAATTATTTTCTGATTATGTAAGATCCATCATTTGGAATTCATATTTTAATTCAGATTCACAAGTTCGATTGAAAAAAAAAATAAGAAATCAGATTAAAACAAAAAAACCTCTAAATTTAAACACTAATAAACTGACGATAGAGGGCTCTGAAACAAATTTCAGTTATTGGCTCAAATTGGAATTCTGATCTGGAACCTAAATTTGGAATACAGACCCCGTTCGATTTTTGCAACATGCCCGAACATTTTGTGTTGCCAACATCGAATGTTGCCTATATCGAACAGTTTTTCTTTATTTTTTTACTCTTTTTTCTACAAAAATAACTATTTTTATTATCATTAACCTTATTTTTAGTCAACTATATCGACCATTTTTATTCAATTTTTAATTATCTTTTTTCATGTTTTTGATGCATTTTGTACTATTCTTTTTTTGTTTAAAATCTTGTTTTTTTGTGTCGCTCAAAAAACCATTAGATTTTGACACATGTACCAAAATCGGATGTTGCCAAAATCGAATGTTGTCAAAAACGAACGGGGTCTGTAGTATTTTTTGTAAACTTTATTAATCGTATCGAAAATGTTTGAATGTCACTCTGAAAAATTGAAAAAAACCACTGAAGAATGCTTCCAGTTCCTTGCAAGCCCACAACGCAAATTAACCCCTTCTCAGATAACTAACCATTATCAACAATGCATCAAACTGAAAATGAATTGTGAATAACGAAACTAACAAAAATTAATATAAAATGTTCATTAAGTGTAGGATAATGTTTGTGATCGATTAAGGTTAAAAAGTTGTTTGAATCTTCAAACCTTTCGATGGAAATGAATTGTTTTAAAAATTACTTTTTTTTTCTAAAAAATAATTATAACTAATTAAGCAATTTTTGTAATAGCCTCACCAGTTTCTCACACTTTGAGGAACAAATATAAAGGAAAATGTCATAAGTAAGTTCCTTTTAATTCTTAGAATATTTTTTGTGAAAACATGACTAAAAAATATCCACGCGTTTTCGAGATATTTTGATTTTAGTTTATGTTATACATTCTTCTGCCACTACCCGATGTAAGTGATAAACGTATGAGCGATCCATGTGATCCAACTCAGAGCCGAGTTTTTCACTGCTGATAAATGCTACGAATATATCGCAAGCGAGTGCGAGAAACTAAAATTTTCCCCTCTGTCGAATTGTTCTGCAGCTATACAAGGAACGGGGAATTATCTTGTAAGCGAACTTTCAATGGGTGTTGACGAGATAGAATTCCCCTCCGCCACGAACAAGACAAGCAACGTATGCTCTCCGATAATACAGGAATAAGTATCGCGCAACATGTTCTCTGCTCACATAGTATTTGAAGGCGGTTCTTCTCACTACCTGAGAGAGCTTTGGAAACAGCGTTCAGAGATCGGCTATCCTGAGCGAATCTCGGAAGCTTGCTGCCTGGTGTTAGTTTCCATCCTGCTTCATCTTGTAATAGGATAGGGAGAGACATGAAAACGTTTTTATTTTGATTCCTTCAGTTAATGGCGGTGGTCTCACATCGAATCACCGACGCTGGCTTTCACTTCTTATGCCAATGGCATTGAAATATTGAGAACTCATTATTGGAGTAAAGTCAGAATTTTGGGTGTATCTCTGGTGTATAACTGATGAGCCAGTGTTTTTTTCTAAAAAAAACAATATTCGATTTATTTTTTAGCCATTCAGTGTCAAAATCTATCCCAGACATTTGTTCAAAAGTTGTCAGGTTCGACAGAATAGGTCGCTAAACCGAATATAAGATAGACCGAATAGATGTTAGGCGAATAGAGATAGGTCAAAAGGACGTTAGATCGAATGGATCTGGTCTGATGACCATTCGCCATGATGTCGAATCGGCTTAGTGTTATGTCGGTCTGGCATCCATTTCGTTGAGCGTCCATTTTGTTGAACCGCTTAGCAATCGCCTTAATAAAGACATACACCGTCTTAACCGATTTAGGCTTTAAAGATTGGATAAATGACGTGGACAACTTGAGAAGATTAATAACATTTAACACCCAGTACCGAGATATGAATCGAACCCATGCCATTAGTGGACCAGCGATTATCATCTTACCACGCTAACCACTCGACCACCGAGACGAATCATTACATGACCTTATCATGACTTGCCGGGGAACTGAATCGGGTTCATAGTCAATCTAGGCTGTTCCGATTTGCAATTTAATATATCGAATAAAGGATTACGGTATATTGGGACTATCGGAATGAAATGAAATTTGGTATCCAAGGGTTTTTAGAGCCAGAGATGGTTTGTATAATATTTTCCGGATTTGGCATCTTGCTATTACGGTAAAAAGGCCATAGAGTGGTACGCCGCCAACAACGTGCAGGTGGTTCCCAAGGACAAGAACCCTCCCAACACGCCAGAGCTCCGCCCAATTGAGCAATACTGGGTTATTGTCAAGCGGAACCTAAAGAAGACCAAAGAAACTGCTAAGGACGAGCAGCAGTTCAAGGCAAACTGGCTTTCTGCGGCGAAGAAGGTGGACAAGGTGGCTGTACAAAATCGGATGGCAGGGGTCAAGCGTAAGGCCAAGCAATTCGGATTTGGAAAAGCGGAAGCCTAACTGAATATTTTTCCTGAATTTCATACTAATTAAACTTGAAAAAGAAACTTAATTTGATTTTTGAAATAAACGATTTTACCAATTTACACGCGTTTTCCGTTGACCAAATTAGGACCGTATCACCCTTTATAACAAGATTGCGGAATGTCAAAAAAAAACATATGTGAAGCTGTAGAAGTTCCAGAAACGTGGGCGCTAAGAATTTCCAAATCCGTCCACCAGGAGCGCCATGATATGAGCAAAAGTTTGTTCCAATTCTAAATGAAGCAAGTTTAATTAAGGAAAAAAAAAATCGTGGCCAAGGTATCCATTTTAATTCTTCGAATCTTCGCTTGCAATTTCTGGCAATCTTGTTCTTATCCTTTGAATCTACTAGGAATATTTTGAGCTTGCTTTTTTCCGTTCTGGAATCCATAATATTGATAACGGCCACAAACTTATGTTCCTAAACCACTTGGTAACTAGAATATAAAAATGGAGGTATTCTCTTTCTAACACCATCACGTCTAAACGGACGATAGTAATGAAATGAAATTTGGTATTCGAGAGTTTTTCGAGCCAGTGATGGTTTGTATAATAGTTTCAAGAATCTCATTTTTTAATGGAACAAGGGCTCCCATACAAAATCTTAATAAATAGGAACAGTTTAGGCAATTTTCATAGAAATTTGTTTAGATCTCGAACTGACATAAGAAATTGATTCATTGTGCTCTCTTTTGAACAGGGAGCTCCCATACAGAATCAATAAAAATAGTGAAAAAACGAGAAAATGCATTACTTATCAGCAATTTTTCACAAGGCAAGATATTCTATTTTAATAAATGACCATTCCACTTTTAAAACTGGGGGCTCCCACACAAAATCAAGATGTAATATGTGCATGAAACCATCGTTAAGCGACTGTTGACACTAAAAGATGATTAATTTTAATGAATGACTACTCCTCTTTTTGTGGCGGATAAAGGGTCTCATACAAATCTTCTAATGGGGACATTTAATTTTAAGCACCATAACGTATACACGGTCGATCATAATGTCATGAAATTTAGTATCCGAGATTATTTGGGCCAAGGATGGTTTGTATACCTAATATTTTAAAAACCAAACTTTTTATGGAGTGAGGGCTCTTAAAAAATAAACTTAAAATATGACATAATTCTAACAAATTTCAGAAAACTTTTGTCACTTTCTGAAGTCCAGCATGGAAAATCAGAAACGATCTGTTTTTCCTTTCTGAATTTCACATTTAAAATAATAATGTTGAATTCTTATCAAAATCCATGAAAATAGAAATCAGTTAAGAGGTTTCAAATAAATTCACAAGCCTTAGCCTTTCTTTAACTAAATTTGACTTTCAACAAGCAAACAACACAAGCCAATGTGTTATTTTTCTGCACCCACCTCTTGTTTGTTTACTCATCGAGATTGTTTTCGTGTATGCCTGACCTGCACCAATTTTCCGTTTGATTTCACTGACATTGCAGAGTTTTTTCTCTCCTGTTATGATGACTGAAACTTGTCAGGAAGTTTGAAGATTCTTGGCAGCTGAAAAATAGCGTCGTGCGTGATCGTAATTAGCACTGACGTCTGGAGTTATGGTATACCCTCTACTAGAAAAGATATGTTTAAATTGCAGCCGGCAAAAAAAACAGTAGCTAGTAGTGTGTATGTTGTGTTGGTACCCAAAGTTTAACTAGCTCATGTGCATAACCTTGGCGTGATAACACATCAGCTCATGGTCAATTTTAGTTACGGCTCAAACAGCCGGAGTGCCCGCAAGGCATACGAAAATAGTGAAGACGCGCCCCGTTCCTTGTTGAATCAGCTGGCTTGGGACACGAAATCTGGCCAAAAGGTTCAAACGTCCGACGTCGTTGAGCTTTCTAAAGGCCAACCGATTTTTGGTGGCCATGGTAATTAAACAACAGAAACTGCTAAAAAAAAATAAAACTAATTTAAACGGCTATTAAATATGTGCATGAAATTAATATTTCCCTGTCTATCACGTACAAAGTCATTAGCGATGGCTGCACGACACAACGCAATGACGGTAACAATTCAGAACCGTAAAGAATTTGGAACGCAAGCGAGCCTGGCAGCCGGTGGTCGAGAAGAGGTTTCATCCAGCCCTTCCCTAGACATTTTTCAAACAACCTACCAACCCCCTACGATATCCGAAATTGGTGCCACAATTAATCATCGCAACCACCCTCTCTCTCTAGTTTTGATGGACACACACAAGAACACGCTCATACGCCGTTCGATTGTGGCACGTAGCATATCTTCGTTATTGGCAGTCAGGCATTCAGGCATCGGACGCCACCCTCTGCTTGCTTGCCTATCTTTATCGAGCAAAAGTACCGCAACAACAGACGGGTGTTCCTGTTGCCGTCGTCGTCGTTGTTGTTGTTGTTCTCCATTCTGTTATCGTTGTTGTTGTTATTGAGTCCTTTTTTATTCGATGGGGTCCGGATTCTTTCCTTTTGGTGAGTCCTTCTCGCTCGCATATGTCATTTTTCCATAAGCCACATAAAGCAAGCATGGACATGCAAACGCACATACCGCACAATTTCTGGCAGAGCAATAACCGAAGCTCTGCTGCAGTGTTGCCAACTTTAAGTTATTGTATTGTTGTTGTGAGTATTTCGTTTATTATATGGATTATTATAGGTAGTAAATTTTTTGCAGATTGCACTCAAAACCAAATTCGTTCCTGTTGAAAGAAAGCACTTTGAGTTTAACCCGATTTTTTACCTTTTAAGCAGTTGATGTTCATCTGTTGCTCTTCCAGTATCGTTTAATAAGGACGTTTAACCAAGTTTTTTTAATTCATTCATACTGATTTTGCTATATTTCATGGCTCTTCCTAGATTTCTATAGTTCTGTTTTTATTAATTTTCTTGTAAATTTGAAGTGGAAAGTAAAGAGCTCAGTATTCCTAGTTGTTTATGCTTATGCTTATGAAACAAACACAGCCAGATCTGGTCAAAATATAGCTATGATCGTTTAGTAACCGGACACTTTATTTCGGTGATAGCTACGTTACTAGAGCTCGGATATGCAAAATTTTAGTCGCGTTGGTATGAAAAGGACTATCTTGCCTATTTTTTCAGATTTTTAAGATAACGTATGTTCGAGATATTTACGATGCAAAAAGACATGGTAAAAATAATTTTGCACTATCGCCTCGGAAATTCTTCATTGCCGACATGAAAACTCATGAACAGTTGATTTTTTCTGATTTTTTTTGGCCCAAATGGTTGAGAAATATAAGGAGCCACTCTAGGATGCTCATAAAGTTCAAACCACAACATCGGAGTGGGATCCTTGATCTCAAATATGGGCAAAAAGACTAAAGTTATTGATAATAATTGAAAATAGACCCCTTAATTATGCAGTAAATCCGTTTCCGGCAGGCAAAATGTGTTGCCTGAATAATGGACATCAAGTAAATAACTAATAGTGAGCAGTTTCATAGATCGCAATCTGTGCAACCGATTTTTACGCAATGTGACAGATGTGTTCTGATGAACAAAGAAATTTCTGTTAAAACCGAATTTAAAAGATCAAATTCTTCGAGATGCCTACTCATGAAAAGGTTCGAACCAAATTCCAATTGGTTTTCCAGATGAATGTGTGTAAAATATCATGATTTTGCAAAGGTTTTGCTTCTGTGGTAAAATAATAGATCAATACATGACTGAAAAAAGTGTGCAAAGATAAAAAAGGGATTTTATAATAAAGTTTTATATGAATTATTATAATTGTTTTTTTTTTATATATTTTTACATTAAAAATCATATTAACACCTTCATTTACACCATAGAAAGTTTTTTGACCAAATAAGGCCGGAACAAATTTCAAATCCTTCTTTTGTCACTCAGAGTTGGAAAATCGCGAAGGGGGGGGGGGGGGGGGGGGACAATAAAAAATAACGCGAAAAACAAATAAATTGAAATAAATTGCACCAAATCTTGTATGCAAAAAAATTGCACACTATAACATTGCACAAAACCTACGAATCAAGTAATTTTTTTATCGAAAAATTCAATAAAATCAAGAATACAAAAGGTGAAATAACAGCTTTCGGATACTTGATTTTTTTTCGAAATTTCTATAAAATACTTCAAACTTTATTTATTGCCCCCTTCGGGGTTTTCCATGATTATAAAATATTTGAAATATTCACGTGCGAAGCACATTTGCTAATAAAACGTGTCCGCGATGAAATTGCCACACACAAAATTGATTAGCAAAATTCGAATTTTCATCCGATTGCCATCAAATTGTCAGAGATTGAAAAATAACTAACACACTTCATTTTACCATTTTAATCGTATTTTATTTACAGTCCATACGCAAATTCCCGCACCTTGGCCTTAAAAATCTGCACAACCAACCGTTTATTGCATGTAAACCCATACATTCTTCAGGTCCTCGACTGTCTTCTCTACCTTAGGTCGTTGAGTCGTTGTGTCGCTCGATGGGTCGGTGCTCCGGAGTGTTGGGAGGATGGAACATTTTCGGCATGAAATGGACCTTATTGTCCGCATACTACTTCAGCACGTCCTTGGAGTAGAGGCATGAGGCCAAATCCTAATCCGTCGCGATTAGGGGCCTTTTGTACCTTGAACGTTCGAAGCCCAGCCTTAGTTTTCGCCTTCTGGACAAAACTTCGGCTTAGGTGCAGCTTCTTAGCCACATCCCGAACGGAGGCGTTCGAGTTTCGGTTAAAGGCCCCAACTACGCGGTAGTGATATTTTGTGTTGTACGGAATACTTTTTCCTTCACTTCTGGGCTTCCGATCGGTGGTCAAACGTTCCTCGAGCCGATTAATCACTCGCGACACCGTGGAATTCGCGAATCCCAACGTTTTAGCGATGGAACGATGCGAGAGATCCTTGTTCTCGTGATAAATGCGTAAGATTTTATCACGCACGAGCTGTTTTTTCGGCTCCATTTTCGCGAGTTTTGATCACAGGACTTTTGAACTTGCAGGATGTAAACAATGCTCTATGAACTAAATCCACCCAAATTTTCCTTAAATTGTACCCAACGATTCAAAAGTAAGAGCAATTTCATAGAGTGGCAATTTCATCGTGGACATACTATAGTGCTACATATGCAGGAATTCTACACTCAGTTAAAACACACGCCAAAACAAAAACAGTAATAGAAATAGTACACAGACACTTAACCCAGACTGATAAGTGAGTTAAACACTACATAATTTATTAATTGACAACGCTCCGAAACAAATTTATAATTCAATAGTAAATTTCTAATTCCCTTGAAAAAGACCACCAAAACTGGTCGAAACGTCGGGTATTTCAAAACAAAATTGTTTAATATACTTAAAGACCGAAAAAGCCAAAAATATTTAATGAACAACATCCGGTCATAACATCAAACCAAATTGAAATTATATATTTTATAGAATATGAAAGAAAGATGGATAGACAGGCATTAGTGCGCTGATAGAAGAAAGCCTGATACTTACTTACTTACTTAATGATCCCGCGCCGATCCACCGGTGCATAGGGCCGTGGTAAATGACCTCCACTGTTGACGATCCGGAGCCAGCGTCTTCACCTGGTCTCAGTCAAGATTCTCGTCGACAGTTCGGATTTCAGCGGCTAGGCTTCGCCGCCACGAGTTTCTGGTTCTACCTCTTCTTCGATGTCCTTCTGGATTCCAATCTAGCGCCTCTCTGCAAATCTCGTTTTCATCTTTTCGCAGCGTGTGCTCAATCCATCTCCACTTACGTTCCCGAATCTCGATTTCTAGCGCCCTTTGATGACACCGGCGATGTAGTTCCTCATTTGAGATCCAGTTGCCAGGCCACCAAGCGCGGATGATATTCCCCAGGCAGCGGTTTACAAACACTTGCAGTTTTCGCGTCGTCACCGCATATGTGCACCAAGTTTCGCACCCGTACAGCAATACGGATTTGACGTTTGAGTTGAAGATAAGCTTGATAGTTGTTGAAATTTTAGGCTAGAGGGCATGTTGATGAAAATCTGCCATGAATTGTAACGCCTTTGCTCGTTTGAAGTATGTGCAAAAGCACGCTCTCAAACCACCGGGCTCACTATACACAGGCTCATGCAATTCTACTCAACCCGCGTGGAGCACATCTCTCAGGTTTAAGCTTTTTTTTGTCAGATTAAAGCTTTTTTTTTCTCAGATTTAAGCTTCTTTCTCAGATTTCAGCTTTCATCTCCAATGCACTCAAGGTAAAAAAGCTTAAATTTGAGGAAAAAAAAAGCACAAACACGCGATTCACTAACACTTAGCAAATAGATGTTGGTCACACGATACATAGACAAATCCTGTATCATTGCAACTGAAAAACAGAATTCCCATGTATAGCCAGGGGGCTGCAATGATATAGGATTTGTCTGTGAATCGTGTGACCAACATCTATTTGCTAAGTGTTAGTGAATCGCTTGTTATGCTTTTTTTCTTCAAATTTAAGCTTTTTTTCCTTGAGTGCATTGGAGATGAAAGCTCAAATCTGAGAAAGAAGCTTAAATCTGACAAAAAAAAGCTTTAACCTGAGAGATGTGCTCCATGCGGGTTGAGTAGCATTGCATGGGCCTGTGTATAGCGAGCCCGGTGGTTTGAGAGCGTACATTAACACACACTTCAAACGAGCAAAAACGTAACAACCCATGGGCCTACTGGGCTTTCTTATGCAAGAACAGTTCTAGCGGCGATGCCATTTTTTCAGATTCTCGCTGCGAATAGTTGCTATTTGTCGATTTTTCGCTTCTCATATTTTTATCTATTCCACATTCTTACTTTTGACCAAGTGTCAATTTTTGAACTGCATTATTTCAATGTATTATTTTGTATTGCCAATTTTTGTTTGCTATAAGACTTTAATCGCCATGTATTTTGATTTGTCTATCCACTTTTTTCATATTCTATAAAAATAAAATTTCTATCTAGAATTTCATCTCGCCAAACATGCCATCTAAAATTTCAAATAAAAAAATATACGGCGATTAAAAACTTATAGCAAACATAATATGTAGTAATTAGAACACAACTTTAAATACAAATGAAACCCGAAAATGTTTCCTTCATTGTACTTCTTTAGTTGAAACAGTAGGTATCAATAGAAACAAACTCCCCTACACAGCCCGTAAATTATGGGGTATCACCTCACGTGTTTTCATAAATTAATAAATGGTATTCAGAATTCTCAAATTTTGTGAACTCCTGAAAATTCCCTGGTAGAAAAAGCTGAAAAAAAATTTGGTGCACTAATAGTTTACTATCCCCAATATTTCGCTGAGTCAGCTATCGAGAATGGAAGAAGTAAGCATTGGAGCGGTCTGAAATTCGATTCGGAAGTATGAAGAGTAAAACTGCTGCGTGGACAAAAAAAATCTGAGCGGAAACCGCGTCCGGTGGACAGAACTTTGGACCGGAAAGTCATGCGTACATACGCCTGTAAGAAAACTGCCTCAGTTCAGGATGTGGCAAAAAACGTGGATCCCCTCTCAGCACTGTCCATCGTTCGAAGGTAAGATTGGATCTGAAAACATATAAGAAGCAGAAGAAGCCGAAACCGAGTCAAAACAAGCTGATCCCGTCAATCAGAGAGCTTCTAAACTATACGATCAACTGCTGTGTGGAAAATCGGTGTGCGTTATCATCGACGCATTCTAGACCTATTGGAAGTTTGATTACAAAACGCTTTTGGATGACCAGTATTACACTGTTTGGGATAGCCTAAGTATTTACCGAAAAACTAGGTAAAAAAGCAATGGTTTGACAAGTCAAATGTAAGTGTAGTATACTTTCCGAGCCGTTCGTGACTGCCGTCACAATGAATACAGCTGATTTCGTCCGAGAGTACCTGAATCCCCATCATTTGAAAGCATGATCACCCAGTACTGTTCTTTCCGAATTTGGCATCAGCTTACTATTCAAAAGACACGATGGCTTGGTACAAATCCAACAAAGTCCAGATCTTACCAGAAGAGATGAATCCAGGCCCTTTCCAAATCGTATTTGAGAAAACATGTGAAGCTTGCAGATTTTATCGAAAACTTCTAAGATGACTGGAAAAAAGTGGCCCAAAATCATCGCAAATCAGTCTTTGCTGGACCTATGAGCGGTTTTCGATCAAAACTTCGATCACTGACCTACTGAAATGTGACTACGCTATAGGAGCGAGCTGCGTAATTTCTTTGAGAGGGTTGAGGTGAGGCTAGCGTAAAGGTTCTCACCTTACTTACTTACTTAATGTTCTCACGCCGATCCTCCGGTGCATAAAGCCATGGTAAAAGACCTCCACTGTTGACGATCGGGGGCCAGCGTCTTCACTTGGTCCCAGTCCCAGTCCCAAATAAGACTCTGGTCGACAGTTCGTATTTCGGCGGCTAAGCTTCGCCGCCACGAGTTTCTGGGTCCTCTTCTTCAATGTCCCTCTGGATTCTATTCCAGCGCCTCTCTGCAAATCTCGTTCTCATCCTTTCGCAGCGTGTGTCCAATCCATCTCCACTTACGTTCCCGAATCACAATTTCTAGCGCCCTTTGATGAAACCGGCGATGTAGTTCCTCATTTGAGACCTAGTTGCCAGGCCACCAAGCGCGGATGATGATCCGCAGGCAGCGGTTTACAAATTCTTGCAGTTTTCGCGTCGTCACCGCATATTTGCACCAAGTTTCGCACCCGTACAGCAATACGGATTTGACGTTTGGGTTAAAGGTTCTCACCAACTTCTCTAAAAAAGGATTTTGAAATATTCTCCTTATCATTATGCCACGGAGTCAGACAACTCAATTCCTGCAAATGCATTACTGGTTCCGAACATCATCCCTTCATTTTTTGTCAATTTTCTCGAGATTGACCCTTAGATATAAAAACAAAGAAAGCAGCGGTCCTAAGTTACTTCCTGGTGGGGCACCAAACAACGTATCGAGCACTGAAGAGTGTGTCCTTCGGATGTTTATGAAGCCTTGACCATTCATCAGGCAGAAGCGCAATCAAATTGTTGCCAACATGGGAAAACTATAACGCTCTAGTTTTATCGCCGCGATGTGGTACTGTGTCGAAGGCCTTGGCGAAATATACATTGACTGAATTCACTTGCTGTTTTCATAAGTTGCAGTTGTAGGATGCAGATAAAACTAAAGGTCCAAGTTTAGTCTTAAGTCTTTCTTAGTTGACATCTTGAAGTGATCCGGCTTACTAAACTTTCTTGAACTTGTCTACCTGATCCTTACACAGTGTATAATTAAGATTGCATATCATATATGTAGGTCGATAGTTTTCAATACGATGGGCGTTTCCAGACTAATGAATTAAAGATATTGAAGCCATTTTCCAAAGACTTGGGAAAAAATATTCAGAAATCGATCGATTGAATATCATATTGAGCGGTGTGGCAAGAGAAGCTGTAAGTTTTGATGACAACAGCCCTTTAGATGGGTGAAGGTTACTCAAAATATTACAAATCTCCTGTTCAGTGAAATAAGGCTGTGACACAGTCACAGTGTGACAGTCTAATGGTATAGTTCAATAGAGTTTCAAATTACATATCAAAACAGTTTGGTAGAGTTTGGAATTTGAAGATTATACACGCTGATTAAAAAAACTTATTACTCTTGACATATTTCCTGGAAGAATAAAGATCTTGTTTTACGTTGCGTTCAATTTTTAAGATGTGTTTGTCAAAGGCGCTCGTTTACTTGATTTCGTCTATATTGCATCAACAACAAATATACCTTTTTCAAATAGCCCCCTTTTTCTAAAAAATCCAAAAATATATATATGGTATCAATTCCCTTAAATAAAATTTGCGTATCAATACGAATATATAAAAAAATACTATATAAAAATTTTTTTTTATGAACCTCCCTTTAACATTTAAACAATAAGTAATGCTGTCATACGGAAAAATACGTCTCTACTTTGAGCTATTTGTCTTTAGTAATTAGCTAGTAAAATTTTCCTAATTATAATGAAAACAATAACTGAGCTGTGTTTCTCAAATTCCACATAATTTGAGTGTAAACTGGTGGAAATATCATCGAAATATTTGTGAATCGTTCGATTCCCAATAACTCGCAACTCTGCTATCCCCCCGTATCAGAACCTCCTTCAGGATGGTTTTATTTTTCCGCTATTCGGTTTTCGTCTCCTTTTAGGGCTGCCTGTCCAACACAATGTTCGAGGAACGCACTTTGTTTCGCCCCTAGTTCGGGAATCCGGCAAAGGGCGAAAGTGTGCCTCTGCCCTACACCAAAATAATAACAACATCGAGCACAACAAATATTAAAAGTGTAGTGTACGAAAACTCGAGCCCAGAGAATAAAGCATATTTCCACCCTCGTCCAATGTGTGGCATTTCGTCGTCGTTGGCTCGGGCTTGCAATTATTTTTATATGGAATGTTATATTATGCGGCGCGATTCTTCAGCAGGACCTTCAGGTCGCCCACCCCTGCAGCAACCCCCGCAATTATTAGGGAGCGAGAAACCTTGGTAGTGATAAGGTTGGTCTTCGAAGCCTTGTCTGGGTTCGGAAACCCCTCTGCTCTAATAGGAGTATTCCTATATCTAGAACAAACACACACTCAAATTCACCCATACACTGATATGCGATTTTTAAAGGGAATCCAGAAAAAAACAAACCTTTCTTCGGTTGTCATTCAAATGGAACCACATAAGGGTTCGGAATTCGTTAAGGGTGAAATAATAATTTTGAAGTTTTATGCTGCTTATTGTACCGAGGCAAACAGTATTTGCAACTTAATGGATTTCAACCTCTGTGAACAGTCTCATATTGATTTTATTTTCATTTCAAAACGGGGTGTTGCGGTGAGTACAAAGTAAAACAATGTTTTATTGGGCGAAAACTAATTACAATAATAGAAAAAAGTTCCCTTTAACTTTAGAATCAAATGATTGAAGCATTTTTTAAACTAGAATAAGAGAGATATTGCTGGAGAGCACTGTGTTGCTGAAACATTTTAGAAACATAACTTTTAAACCACGGCAATCAGAATTTTACAATTTTACTTGAAATTTGAAAAATGGCAAACATTGAGGTCTGTTAAAACAATTTTGCTTTTTTAGAATTCAAGAATTGTTTAAAAAAAATGTTAAGATACAAGCACTTTCCATTTTTGTTTTGTTTATCATTTACCATATTTGTCACTTGTGTACGAATTTCTTTTAACCTTAAAAATGTATTACGTACGAGTCATGTCGCTATCAACGCGTGTCTTTTTTTTTGTCTATACGGCGTTTTAATTTTATTTCAATATTCGTTTTCGGGATCACACTGATGAATAATGTAGTTAAAGATACCTATCTATATGTATAAAAATGGATTTCTGTCTGACTGTCTGTCTGTTTACTATAGGACTAATGAACCGATTTGGGTGAAACTTGGTATATGAGGGAATTGGAGGCCAGGGAAGGTGCCTATAATAGTTTGGGAACGCCCCCTTCTTCTTGGAAAGGGGAGGGGGTCTCTCATATAAAAGTACTAAGTCTTCATAACTCGAAAACTGATCAAACAAATCAAACCAAACTTGGCATAGGTGGGTACTTGGTACGAGAATTATTTCTAAGAATAATTGGTACCCCTCTCTCCTTCCATTTGGGGCGATAGAAGGGGGAGGGGGCCTACCTTAAATTTTTTTACATAACTGGAGAAGGAATGAGGCTAATGGAACCAAATTTGTCATGGGGGGGGGGGGGCGGGGGGTAGTGGAATACAATGAATGGTTCAATGATTATTTCAGACCCCCCTTCCCATCTTCCAGTGGAGATACAGGAAGGAAGGGAGAGCCTTTCATTCTTTTTTTATTGCATAACTTGAAAACTATTCGAGTAAATGGAACCAAATTTGGCTTGGAAGGGTATTTCGGTACGATAAATAGTTCCCTGAATATTTGATACCCCTGCCTCCTCCAGGTGAGGAGATAGGAAGTGGGGAGGGGGCTCCTTTACAAATTTCAGCATTACTGGAAAACTAATCAAGCAAATGAAACCAAATTTGGCGTGGAAAGGTGTTCGATTACGAGAAATGTTTCTATGGTATTTTGAGAACCCCCCGTTCTTTCAGTCAGAATATCCTGAGGGAGGAGGATGCTCCCATACAATTTTTTACATCACTCGGGAACTTCCCAGCAAATGTAACCAAATTTGGCTTGGCATGGTTTTTGTGAATATTTGGTACTACTGCCTCCTTCCAATTGCGTGATTGGAAGGAGAGAAGAAGGCTCCTTAACATTTTTTCGCATAACTCGAAAACGAATCGAGAAAATGGAAACAACTTTGACATTGGATAGCATTTGGATACGTAAAATGGTTATTTGCTTATTTGAGACTTCTTTTTCCTCCGATTGGGGATACAGTTAGGGAAGACGACAGCTCACATACGATAGTTTCGCATAAACCAAGATCTTATCTATCAAATGGAACCAAATATGACATGGGAACAATCATACAATCGAGCAAATGGAACAGAATTTGACGTGGAAGTATATTTGAATACACGGAATGTTTGATTTTGATCTCCTCCTTCCAGGTAGGCGATAGGTAGGAAGAGGGGCTCCGATACTAATTTTAGGGCATAACTTGACAACTAATCAAGCAAACGAAACTAAATTTGCCATGAGAGGGTATTCGAGCAAAAGAAATATTTTTTCCGGTAGTTTAGCAGTTTTCAGTGGGACAATAAAATGTGGGAAGAGGTTCACTCATGCAATTTTTTAATATTTCGATAACGAATCCAGAAAATGGAACCAAATAAGCATGGGAGTATATTTGTGTTTCTTCGATGGTTTGAGACCCTCTCCTCTTGCCACAGGGGAGATCTAAAGTGGGGAGAAGGTCGCCCATTTTTTTAATAACACGAGAACTTATCGAGAATGGAGCCATATATGACATGGGGGAGGAGGTCACTCTAACAATTTCTATTATAATTTGAGAACGAATAGGTAAAATAGTGTCCCGTAACGTTATTTTGTTACAAAAATAAATGACGTGGACAACTTAAGATTAACATTCGAGATGGGAATCGAACCCATGCCATCAGTGGACCAGCGATTACCGTCTTACCACGCTAACCACTCGACCACCGAGCAGTACAAAATTTCGTAAATGTTTCTATGACAGTTTGAGAGCCCCCTCGCATTAAAATGGGACAAAGAAGTTTCCATTAATGAAAAAAAAATTGACATAAGTTATAAACTTATGAAGCAATGAACTTCAGAGTCATAAAAATGATTAAAAAAAGGATTTAAAAAGAAATGGAATGTTAAAATAAAAAAAATTGCCATTTTAATTTAAAAAAAAAACAGTTTAATATTTTCGAAATTGAATATAAAGTTTTGTGCAAATAAATGAAAAGTTACCACAAATTTCAATAATTTTTGGAAGGTGTAGCAAAGCACACCGGGTCAACTAGTACGCTATAAAATGACCGTCATTTCAAAAATTGTATTGTGTTAAACAAGTTTTTGTCGTTTTTCCCGAAGAAATTTGATAATGCGTGGTCTTACTCCCGTGTAAAGAAAACGGATTGCGCACAAATGGGGCTCTGTATTTATACATTCCATTCACTTGGATCTTTCCTCTTTAACGAAAAAAAATCTTGAAAAATTATCCAAGTAACCATAAGCATTAAGCGATAACCCTTAATCAGCATTAAATCAACATTTCTAATGCAAGTTAGCATAATATCAACATTCATAATGCTTTTTAGTTTTGTTAAAGCATTATTAATGCATAGAAGCAATAAAAAAAATTAGCACTAATGATAGCACGATATGCAAATCTAGAGCTATTATATAAAGTTATCAAGCATTAAGACTGTAGCACTAAAACTTCCTTATATTGCTTTTATAAAGCTTTTATAAAGCTTTTAATCTTATGTGCGAACAATACTTGAAGTACGGGTTTTTTCACCTACCTTATCAGCATCAAGAGTGGTCGAAATGGTAGAGGCGCAAGGAAAGATAAAGGCTGCTGCGGGATCCTCGGTTCGAGACTCATCAAAGGTCTTCATTGAACAGGCATAATCCTTCATTCAGCGGGTTGATTTGATTTTAATTTTTAATTTTTCTTCATTTTAATTAATCAAAAAATAATTTCCCATTTTGAATGTCCGTTTCACATCAATCATGATCAACCAATTAAATAATTGAAAGGTGTTCTGTATGCATTTTTAATGCTTTTATACGGCTGGCGAAAAATGACGTTTTGATAGTGCTCTAATTCAGCAGTTGTAATGCTTATTAACCTTCATCCGCATTAGAGTGTCAATTTGACACTATTGCAAGCTTGAATGCTTGTAGCTTTTTTCAGAAGCTTAAAAAAAACAAAAATTTCTTCGGGCACCCTAAATGTCGACGAACCCTGGAAGCCTGAACAAAAAAAACTCCCTTTTCCGACTTAGAGTGTCAATTTGACATTTCAAAAGTAAAATCTATCTAAGTCGCTTAAATTATAATTAATTCCGTATAAAACTTATATCAATAGAAATCTTGTATTGTCAGAAAAATATGTTTAGAACTTTATATAAATCCAAAGCCACTAGTTTTCTCGTTATTCAGCAAAAACGAAAGAAAAATCCGATAAAACATGCCTCAGGAAAACTGCTCTAGTTCATATATTAAACGTCCATAATATATTTGCCTTATGCATATGAAAGCTGAAGTTAATGTTAATGAAGTGAGCATTTTCGATTCACCGAAGAAAGTAGTAAGTTGCTGTCGCAATACCGGTAAAAGAACTTTTTCATTTACCGTGGTTGAATTAAAAGGTATCTTTCGATTGCTTTGATTCAGTTGAATAATTCAACCATGTAGGCTCACAACACAATAGAGTTTTTTTTAAATTTTTTTTATTGAAAGGGTCACAAAAGTTCAAAAAAGTTGTCTGAAAAACCTACTTTTCATTCGATTGCTAGTAAAAACTGTTTGAGCGATGGCAGAGTTTTTGAAAAAAAAAATAAGACTACAAAATTGATTCTGATTCTAACATTTTGTTGTTTTTAGATTTTTGATGCAACAAAAATTGAAATTTCTGGAATTTTTCAAAGTTGACTACTTTGCGCGATTTTTTTACAAATTGAAATTTCATCTGTTTTTGTGGTCCACCGTCAGGTTGTACCCGGATTTTCAGTGCTTTCACTTTGTTTGGACCAATGAAAACTGTATCCATTAGAAAGGAAATTTAATCTAAATTCTAACAAGGTGCAACAATTTACGCTGTTGGATTTAAAAAATTTGAAAATTATAAAAGTGAAATCATTCCTGAATTTCTAGAACCACAAGCAGAACGCGACCAGCAGAGAGCAGTGCAAAATGCACGAAATAATGATGCGTGTCGTGCGTTTTTTGGTTGGAAATATTCTATTGATTGTAGTTCGCGTTTGCTACCCAGCAAACATTTAAGAGGGTATATTGCAGGAACAACAGAATTGAGTAAAACGAAAAAAAATTTCCCCGACCGAGTTTTGAACTCCAGTCCTCCGAATTCGTTGTCCGATATCTGACCACGATGCCAACTCATTAGTTGATATGATATACGCTATAAAGGGTGATACGGTCAAAATTTGGTCAAGGGAAAAAGCGTGTAATTCGGTGAAATCGTTTATTTAAAAATCAAATTAAATTTCTTTTTCAAGTTTAATCAGTATAAAATTCAGGAAAAATATTCAGTTAGGCTTCCGCTTTTCCAAATCCGAATTGCCGGGCCTTATGCTTAACCCCTGCCATCAGATTTTGTACAGCCACCTTGTCCATCTTCTTCGCCGCAGAAAGCCAGTTTGTCTTGAACTGCTGCTCGTCCTTAGCAGTTTTTTTGGTCTTCTTTAGGTTCCGCTTGACAATAGCCCAGTATTTCTCAATTGGGTGGAGCTCTGGCGTGTTGGGAGGGTTCTTGCCCTTGGGAACCACCTGCACGTTGTCGGCAGCGTACCACTCCATGACCTTTTAACCGTAATGACAAGATGCCAAATCCGGCCGAAACAGTACGGAACAACCGTGCTTCTTCAGGAAAGGCAGCAGACGTTTATTCAAACACTCTTTCACGTAAATTTCTTGGTTGACATTCCCGGAAGCTATGAAAATGCTGCTTTTCAAACCACAGGTACAGATGGCTTGCCAAACCAGATATTTCTTCGCGAACTTTGACAGTTTCATGTGCTTGAAAGTATCTGCTACCTTTACCCTTCCTTTTGCCGTATAAAACTCCTGTCCCGGAAGCTGCTTGTAGTCGGCTTCGACGTAGGTTTCGTCGTCCAATACCACGCAGTCAAACTTCGTCAGCATCGTCGTGCACAGCCTCCGGGATCGCGCTTTGGCCGTCGTATTTTGTTTATCATCGCAATTTGCAGTCACTACCTCCTTGTAAGTCGATTGTCTGACTCGTTTTTGGCTCGGTTGTAGACGATACACCCAGCTTATTTGCGGCATCTCGGAGAGAGAGGTTAGGGTTTCGCTTGAAACTACCGGCAACTCTCTTTGTCGTCTCAGCGGCTTCCGGTATTCGAATTCCCCCCGATCCAGACTTCCTGGCTGTCGACAAACGTTCCCCAAACACTTTAATTACATTTGTGACGATTGATTTGGCAACTTTTAGCGATTTTGCCAGCTTTGCGTGCTCGGATTTTCGCGATGCGCGAGCAAAATTTTGATACGCTGCTCTTCTTCCTTGGACGGCATTTTGACAACTGAAGAGTGAATTCCAAAATCAAAATAGGAGCAACATTCTACACACACACCTTCAAAATGAGGGGTGTTCAGGTTTTCTAAATGCAAAATTGAAAGAAACACGTCAAGTTGATACTGACCAAATTTTGACCGTATCACCCTTTAGCTCTATTAGGATATATTGACAGATCTACACGAACACCACCTTAGAACCTTAGCTCAGCCCTAACCTCGAACCATGGGAGAACAGAATCGATTTTTGAGAAGGGCGCAAGATAAACGCGATTATCCGCTACTAATATCGACAAATGCGCCATGTGGAAAAGCGATGCACAGATGTTCGTGTTTTGATTTTTTCGGGTGTTCAGGGATGCCAAGTGCATTGATATTTGGAAAATGTTTATATATTTTTTAATTGCATTGTTATTGAAGAACCTTTTCATGAGTACTGAGAATTTTCAACTTTCTCGTAGATTTATATTCGAATGAGAAATTAAAAACATCATTTATCAGAACGAAATATCAACTGTCTGTATCGCACACTTTAACGATGTAACGAATTGTGTGGATATGTTTAAAATAGTCAGAGCATGTAGGCGCTTATTTCCAAAGTCGACATAGACGGGGATTTCATTAATTTACTTTATGATAACAGTGAATGATTTAGCATTCGTTTAGTTAGAAACAACCGTTTTTTAATCTACCAAGCAGTACATGAAAATATATTTCAATTGTTTTTAATTCACCTTGAAAATTCATTAGCAAAAGATGGCTTATCTTCATTCATTTAGGGACGCCCGTAAAGAATTTAAACGTTTAGCTGTTGATAGTTTAAAGGTTTAATCTATTCAGAAATATTATAATCAATAACTAAACTGTTTAAAAGAAGCAAATACAGATTTTAGAAACGCACCTAGCATCACTGGTGAGGTCACCAGCAAATCAAAATTTGAGGTTATGGCTGAGTCCCATTTTTGCCAATACTATCGTTCGTATATACCTTTATAGGTGGGAACCGGTCAAATGAAGAAAGGGAAATACCAGATAGAGTGTCAGGTATCAGGTATCAGAAAGAAGTGTGCTCATAAGCGACACGTTATCCAAACAAACGGGAAAATTGTGTCTGGCCATTTTTTATGATTAGAATTCATCATTTACCTAAAGACCTTAGAACTTCACAATTGAGCGATAAAATATGAATTTTATAATGTCATTGATAAAATAAAATAAAGTCAAATTAAATATTAATTCTTCGTGATGATGTTGATGATGAAAAGTACAAAATGACAGAAACCGAACATATTCTTACTCATTTCTCAAAATCGGGAAAAAATTATTCTTTTATTTATTTAAAAGTTAATAAATTATTATTATTGTGATTTTGACTAAATTTAGTTATTTTTCAGATTTATTGGTACCTGAAGTAATAATATATAAACTAATAAGGTGATAAATGCATAGAAAAAGAGATAAAATTATCAATTCATAATAATCATTTTATTTCAAATCATAATTATTGCTATGTACAGCAAGAAAAAGAAAATTAAGATTTTTTAGCGTGAACTTTTATAGAAATTTGTGACAAAGAGTAAAAAAGAGAAAATTTTCTGACTTCAAGTTGGGAAATCGATTCCTCATCCAAACAAAAAATGACAGAGTATTTCCCATTTGGCAATAATTTGATGCTCACTATTTTCCACGAACTAATATCCAAGTTTTTGTTCTGCTTAGCTATTACGCGACGAAAAATTTTTCCTCCATCGCGCTCCAAACGAGGGATGCTAGGGACCGAAGTAGTGGCCCGCCGAAGCGGGGAAACAGGTGTAAATGGCAATACCACAAGGTCAGTGAACTTCCCAACAGCATTCAGCTTCACAACAGTTGATTTGAGCCATTCTAAACTCATCTCATCAACCGCGTGGAACCAGGCCGTACCCGAGATGAATCCAAAACCGACAAATCTCGGTTGTTGGTCTTGTTCTGGGATGGCCAGTTGGTTATTGACCAACTGTGTCGATAGACTTTCGAAGTAGCCTTCGTCAATATATCCTTCTTTTCTTTTAAAAGTCAGCTTAAACGAGTCAGTCAATGCCGTCCTTTGTTTTTTGTCGTCGTTTGTAACGGGAGAGGTAGCAGTTCTTTTACTGCCGTCCTTTGGGGGGCTTAAAAGAAGGTTTTCTTCCATTGCCACGTCAAGGATGTAGTCTAAAACAGTAACAGACCTAGTCAAATTATGACCTTTTAAGTGAAATGATACAACTTACCAGTAAGTTGAGCCATAGCACAATAATCGCAAAAGAAATAATTAGAACACAATATTAATTGCAATTGATTACACTCCTGTTCACAGCGAGCCAATAAAGATTGGATACAAGGTTAGAGCAGCTTGGTTAGGGATAAATTCGTAGCAGACAAACAATAGTAGGTGCTATTTTTTATCGAACACAACTCACACGGTGTGAGATGAAACCACTCAGGGAACACAACCATGAAATGAATTCATTTGGTGTGGAGATTGAGCAATAGAGCACAATAACTGAAAATGAATGCATAAACAATACTTATCATTGTTTCTCTTGTGAGATCCTTCCAGGTTTGGTGTATCATATGATGTAATTTTCACTTTGACAATTCTTTGGGAAATTACAACTTTTCAGCAATCAAATATGAAAACTTCACTTTGTCCGAGTACACTTAACACTTAGATAACATTTCAAATAAGTTATAGGATAAACCAAGCTTTTAAACTAGTAAATAAAACAACTTTCATGCGGACTATTTTATGCACGTTACTGTGAGAGTTGGCACTCAGAGCACAGCAAATCAAAATTTGAGGTTATGGCTGAGTCCCATTTTTGCCAATACTATCGTATATACCTTTATAGGTGGGAACCGGTCAAATGAAGAAAGGGAAATACCAGATAGAGTGTCAAAGACCGCTCATTTATCGTAAATCAGTTCACTCAAATCGTAAATGTCGAATTAGCATATTCTCAATTTTTTGGAGACGAATTATTTACGAATTGACTAAACTGCTATCCGATTCAACTTTTTTTGGGCAAAGCTTATCGTAAATGAATGGTAGAAAATCTTTCAATACCAACTTGTTTACGATGGTTATTGAAAATGTCTTAATATTCAATTTGGATTATTATTTCTATTACGATTTCATGTTAGCTGGGTAGTCACGAAAATGTCCTCGAAAACGTATTTCAATTTTATTTGAATGAAAAATTTTCTAAAGAATGGACTCAATATAATCATTACATGAAGCTCTATTTAAACTTAGAAATCTGCTCTGTTATCATCATCATTCCACACGTAAATTTGTAGCAGATAAACTTCATCTGCCAATAATTTTCTGAACCCTTTTCTTGCACAGGTACACAGAAAACGTTCACCCAGCTCAACCGTTTTGTTTAAGGATCTGGCCATTGGTTATCCTTTGTTTTGGCGTTTTGGTTTGGTTTTACCTCACGTTCACATTCCTTCCGAAACTTGATAACAAAAAGGAAAAAGTGAAACGGGCACCACACCAGCAGCAGCAAGTAATCTCGTCTCGGGGATTCGGTTTTTCGAGGAAAACACGATTAGACCCTTTCCCAATTTTCTTCTGCCTCTCCTTTCCTTTGTTTTCATTTCTATTTTGGTCTTAGGTATTGTCCTTCCGATGCGGGAAGAGAACACAACTCGGCCAAGAAACCAAACCTAAGTGGAAGAAATTCGAGAAATGATTTACTGAAGTTTGATCCTTTTTATAACGGTATCTATAAAATATTCGATGCGCAGAAGCCCGTCGTCGTCCTGTTGCTGCTGCTGCTTCTTTGTTTCCTCAGGGCCCGAGGTATCGGTTTCTTGTAGCAGCCTTGGTTGGAATTGTTGGATGGTCAGTCAGTTTCATCCGAAGAAGGTAGTTGGATTGGGTTCTGGGTTTTTACTTCTGTGTACCCCGGAATAAAACAGCGATTGTGGGTTCTTCATCTCGAAACGTATCACACTGTTAGCTTAAGTTATAAAAACTTTATTGGTGCGGCATGAATAGAATGAGATGAGGAACGGGTTATTTTCTTAAAACGTAAAGATCCCAACGAAAGTCGAATCCTTTCTGCAATATGGAGAAGTACTAATAATATGAATATTTCTTATAGAACAAAATCAACAGTTTTCTAAACAATAGCTTTTGATTATTTGTTAGGTACTTGACATCAAGCCTAACAAAACATTTCATAAGAATTTTTATGATTATGAATATTCAGGTTTTAGTCAAAACTATCGTGTTTTTTGCCATTTTTTTTTGTTTATTAAATTTATTTTTTAACATGGTTTTCCGTCTCACGACATAACGTGATGAACAATATTCCTCCAATACACTCAATCAGGCGCTATTGGCTTCCACGGAGTTCTGGCGACAAAACACTAGCGCCAAATGAGGGTTGACGGGTTGAGTTCCAAGCTCGAGTTTGAACTTTTTTCACTCACACACACGCACCAGTGGAAATTGCATTGTTGTAAATAATATTAACATACACATTGTGTGAGTGAAGTTACACTTGATTTTCAAAGTATCAGTGTCATGATGTGCTTCCACTCAAAGCTTGAATGCGAAGCTGCAATTTTTGTGTGGAAAGCTACAAAGCTTGGATCCCATCTCGCAGGGCGGCAGCACCATAAACGCCAACGAGGTGACGCAAACGATTTGTTCTAAAAAACATCAGCCCGACTATCTTGATACTTGGAGATCTTTGACTCGATCCATCCCAACCGTTCTCCAACTTTTCGAGCATCCCTAATACGCTCCCCTTGGTCTTACCATCTCACTCGTTACGCCCCATCTCGTTCCTACCGAATTTGCATCGAACACCTGTTTTTGAAGGACAATTGTCTGGCAATCTCGCAACATGTCCTGCGCAGCGTATTCGTCCAGCCTTCACCACCTTCTGGATACTGGGTTCGCCGGAGAGTTGCGCGAGCTCATAGTTCATCCTTCGCCTCCACACTCCGTTTTCCTGCTGGGCTAAGTCTTCTCGACCGCAGTTGCTTGTGTTGTGGTTATAGTAGGCAGTCCATAGTAGGCACGATTTCCGCTTATCATTTGCCGCCGGATCTCAAGGCTGGTGTCTATGTCTGCGATCACCAGTGAGCCGATATAGAAAAAGTTTTCGACTATACCCAGATCGTCCGATTTTCTTTATTGGAGGATTTTATAAAAAAAAATGCAAAACAAAAAACAGCTTATTTGAGAAAAAGCAGTATTCAATGTTTGAAAGTTGGCGTACCACAGGGAAGTAATTTCAGACCGCTTCTCTTTCTTGAATATGTGAACGATTCGCCCAAACTAAATTTGATAGAAAAGCCAAATTTTTTGCCGTTGACATTTCGTTATTCTACACTGGTGATGATCCCTCCATAATAATTAACAACATGTGGGCTGATATGGAAGTTTTAAAAGGTTTTTTTTGATGAAAATCTGTTGTCTTTGAACTTGACGAATACGAAGTACATGAAGTGCACGAAGGTCTGCTAAATAACTCAACACCAATCGAAAAAGTAAACCAGTTCACATAACTTGGTCCAGCTGGTTGGCTGACGAACGGTAGACAATGTGCAACTCGAGACCCCATACACCCAACCTTCGGGTAGTGGTCATATCACCTCATGTCTGCAACTCCGATTCTCTACCTCCCCGTGGTGCTAGCTGGGGTGCGAGCAACCTTAGCGGAGATCGGGTACTCAACCCCGGTGGATGCTTTGGTCGCATGTAGACTGAGAGAGGGGCTCCATACGCGTCTGTTCTCCATGTCAGGGGCGGCGTGCGGATTGCAACAACGTCCTGGTGGTCCTCTTGCGAGATGAAGGGGTTAGCTGCGGGCCTTGCGAGCCCATGATTACAAAAAAACACAAGCAACGAACAACAAATTTCGGATGGAAATCGCCAAAGACCCACGCGATGAAAAGGAGTTGTGATTGGAAACTTGGAACATGGAACTGCCGATCTCTAAATTTTGTGGGCAGTACTCACGTGCTCTCCAACGAATTGAAGAGCCGCAAATTCGACATCGTAGCGCTGCAGGAGGTATGCTGTAAGGGCTCCACGGTACGAACATACCCAGATGGTCATGCCATATACCAGAGCTGCGGCAACACACACAGCTTGGAGCAGCTTCTATAGTGATGAGGAAGATGAGAAAGCGCGTGACCGGGTGGTGGCCGATCAACTCACGAATGTGCCGGTTGAGAATCATGGGCCGGTTCTTCAACATCAGCATCATCAACGTGCATAGCCGCTGAAGACAAATACGACCGCTGCCCAAAACATTATATCAAGATCGTCATCGGGGATTTTAACGCTCAGGTCGGCCAGGAGGAGGAATTCAAACCGACAATTGGAAGGTTCAGTGCGCATCATCTGACCAACGATAACGGCCTCAGACTAATAGATTTTGCGGCATCCAAATGGATAGCCGAACGTAGTATTTTTTTCCAGCACCACCTCCCACACAAGTACACCTGAAGATCAGTGCATCAAACGTAATCACAGATCGACCACGTTTTGACAGACAGCCGACACTTCTCGGACATCATCGATGTCAGATCCTGTCGAGGCTCCAACATCGAGTCAGACCGTTATCTGGTAATGGTAAAAATGCGCCCAAAACTCTCCGTAGTGAACAACATACAAAACCGTAGCCCGCCTTGGTTAAATTTCGCACGAACGAATTAACCGGAGGTCTCGGCAGACTACGCGCAATCGCTCGAAGCAGCGCTACCAGCAGAGGGTGAGTTGAACGAAACCCCTCTCGGGGACTGTTGGGATACCATCAAGACAGCCATCAACGGTGCTGCGGAGAATGTCATGTGGTCATCGGTCATGTGGAACGAACTCGACGGAACGACTGGTTCGACGAAGAGTGCAGGCGGGTGATGGACGAAGAGAAAGCCGCGCGGTCGCAGTAGTGCAATGAAGCACTCGTCGAAACGTGGAAAAACACCGACAGTGAAAGAGGCAGCGAGTCCAGCGCCACCTGGAAGATGAGGAGCTCAAGGAGCCGGAGAAGCTGCACCGTTCTCAAAAAACACGAAAGTTCTATCATATATTCAACGCATCCCGCAAAGGCTTCGTGCCGCAAGCCGAAATGTGCCAGGATAAAGGAGGGGGCATCCCTGCGGATCCTAGACTGACCGATTGTCCGGTAATAATTAGGTCAGGATCGACGGCGACGAGCTGAAGATCTATCACGACTCACTGGTGATCGCAGACAATAACACTAGCTGTGAGATTTGGAGGCGAATGATCAGCGGAAGTCGTGCCTACTGTAGACTTCACGAGCAACTACGGTTGAGAAGACTTGGCCCTCGCACAAAGTGTAACCTGCATATAACGCTCATAAGACCGCTTGTCCCCTTAGGGTACGAGACTAAATATTGCTCTAGGAGGACCTGCGTACACTCGGAGTATTCGAGCGACGGTTGTTAAGAACTATCTTTGGCGGCGTGCAAGAGAACGGAGTGTGGAGGCGAAGGATGAACCACGAGCTCGCGCGACACAACGGTGAGCGCAATATTTAGAAGGTGGCGAAGGTTGCACAAATACGCTGGGCAGAACATGTTGCAAGAATGCCGGACAACTGTCCTGCAAAAACAGGTGTTCGCTGCGAATTTGTTAGGAACGAGACGAGCAAGGGCGCAACGACCGAGGTGGTAAGACCAAGTGGAGCGTGATTTGACTAACGTGGGATATCCGTGAAATTGGAGGTGATTGGAGAACGTTTGTTATATTTAGAGTTATTAATATTCATCAAATTATATCGCTCTACGAAATGCTAAACAAATAAAATTAAAATCTTTGGAGGGAATAGATTTCATCAGAAATAATAATTGAGTATTTTTAATTTTTCATAATAAATTTCTGGGCTTGTGATATAGCTCAGTTGGCAAGTCTGTTGTCTCCTGAGCCGATGTCCGTGAGTTCGAGCCCAAGAGTAAACATCGAACACAGTTGTACCGGATAAGTTTTTCAATAACGATCCGCCAACTGTAACGTTGATAAAGTCGCGAATGCCACAAAGATGGTAAAACGACTATTATCGAAACAAAAAAAATAATAATAATAATAATAAATTTCTAAATACATTTCTGTAAAAAAATTACCGGTTTTTGTAGACTGATAGAAAGTTATGCCTGAAAAATTTAAATCGGAATGCTTTCGGATAGAATATAACCTACCTCTCATTTGATATTGAAAGAAACTGATAAGTGTAAAGTTTTTAATGAAAAGAAAAAAATATCTTCTGTAACGTGGAAAAACTACGGATTTTTTTGTTTGTTTGAATCTTGGTTTAAAAAACTGTAGTATCTAGATGAAGTAATATGTAAAAATATGATACCACAACCCCATAATTTATCATCTATCCTGTTCCCAATTTTATGAAACGCCACCACCACAGCTCCAAAAAATCTGCTTAATTACTCATTCGAATTTCCTGGGGAGAGAGAAGAAAAAATCTTATTCTATATGTTGCAAATCACTGCCCATTGGGATTTAGCAGAGCGAAACCCATGTTCAAGTACCCCCGAAAAATGAAATTCAGAAGAATCGCAACAGAAAAAAAGCAGCCAACACCAAAGACTGTGTTGTTCAGGTTGTTGGGGTGAATGGACGAAAATAGTCTTTCTGTGATTTTACTTTTTTTCGGCTCAATCTCCAATTTTGAGGGGAGAATGGCTTCGACGAACAGCTCCACGGATGGCTGGATGCGGAAGGCTTCTAATTTTGTGCGTACCAAGCACCACATTTCGTCATCGTCCAAAACGCCTTGGTTGTTGAAGAAGGGAAACACGAGAGAGGAACATAAGATTGGTTGAGGTTCAGAGGTTCTATAAGAGAAATTTTTTTTTCCGACTGGCTCTGGTTAGCAAAACACACCGAAAACACACGTAGTAATTTCAAGTTTTAGTTCGAGCGCGGGGAGGCTCTTTAATGGTTGTGCGAATTGTTGGTATTCGCGGCCAAATTTAATAAAAGGTGATCGAACGAGCGCCTAATCGAATGTTTCCTCTTCAATTGCGGCTTCTGAATCTGATGGACGGGGTTGATGAACGACGATGCCATCAATTGCGAAGTTGAATAACATTGAAAGTATCATTTACCGGCGTTTTTAAGCGATTGGAAGGCGAATACGTTAGTTTAATCAGATCCTTGAAATCTTTTGAACTGTTCGAAAACCAAAGGCAAATTTTCTTTGACGAGATAGTTTTGTCAGCTAGAAAATCTTTTTCAACCTCAAATTTCAAACCTAATCCGCATTGAACATACTCAACTAAAAATGTACAATATGTGGTTAACAATAAAAAAACAAATCTAGTTTTTTAATTTTTTTTCAGTTTCTTCGAGCGGTAAGATACATTTGAAAGATCTTCCAAAATTATTCATAATTGTCCATAAGACGACTCAAATCTATTCTCAATAGCTGAAGTAAACCAAGAAACATTTTAGGGTGGAAACTCTTAAATGGAAACATCATGTTTATCTCGAAAACATCATAATTAATAATTCAATAAATTGTTAATAATAATGATTGGAGACCTGACCCAAATTTCAACTTCTAGACTCATCTGAAAAGAAAACTTAAATGTTAGCTCCGAAGAGCAATTCGAATTTTACCTTTTCGTGAAAATTAAATCCATCATATGATACAATTTCTGCTCAGTTCGGTTCTATTAAGGAATTTTCACGAATATTATGCCTAGACAAAAATAATTTCGGGTTTAAAATATGATTTCTAAACATGTATTCTAGATATTTATTTAAACTTTTCTAATATTTTCATGTATTTATTTTCATTTCAGGTATGTCAGCATTTATCATCAATCTTCGTATCTCCAAAATTTAAAGTGAGTATGTGTCATTTTCAATGAAATTTTCGTTTCTTGTCATATCGATTTATCCATGTTAATTTAATGTGTTATCACAAAAATCAATACCAGGAAGTGCCGATTTCAGTGAAAAATAAATAAGCTCGTCACAAGAGATTTTCAAGGGGGACTTCAAAGAACTGCTTGAACGCTGACAAATTTTTTCCACAATATTCTGAATATATGCTTGCTTGCTGTAGAACCGCGAATTCCAATTATGTATGTACTTTGATATCTTTCCAAAATCAAGATTGAATTGTTGAGTTTAATTCAGATTCAAATTTTAAAACCAAGTTAGATTTTTTTGAAACAGAAATTTAGAATTTCAATTAGACCGGAACAAATATTAGTTTCTTCTTTTGTCAACCCCCTCTTCGAAATTTACAAAAAAAAAAAAACCGAAGGAGAAATAAATAAAGTTTGATGTATTTTATGGAAATTTTGAAATATTTATCAAATTTTCGAGAGATTACAATAGCAAAACAGATTGTGAAATATGGTAATTTTATCACCTTTTGTTATTTAATTTTATTGAATTTTTCGATGAAATATTACTTGATTTTGTGCATTAATATAGGATACAATTTAGTTGCTTACAATCTTTCGTGCAATTTATTCCTATTTATTTGTTTTTCGCATTATTTTTTATCATCCCCTCCCTGCGATGTTTCAACTTCGAGTGACAAAAGAAGGATCTGAAATTTTTTCCGGCCTTATTGAAGCTTTTAAAGATAAAATTGAGTGTTCTCAAACTATGTATAGTCCATTCTATTTTTAATTTGTTTAAAGAGAATTTTAACCTTCCCAAACTATATTAATATTGATAGTGTAAGGTTGCCAGATCGCTTGGTTTTATTCGGATTTTCCCGGACATTTAATATGAAATTTGGGAATAGATTTATTCACTTGTTCGGATTTATTCACTTTATTTGACAAATCAAACAAAAAAAAAACAAGTTGAGTTGTAATTTTTTTTTATTTATGCTTTTCGAATTTGTTTAGGCAAGTTTTATAAAAATAATCAAGACAGATTTTTGGGAAGCCTAAAATACGATTTTAAATCTATCGATGTGTTTGGATGACAAAATTAAATTTTTTTCTTGATTATTGTTGAGTAATTTCTGGGTTTTGGCAAAGTTTGCCCGGATATTGACAAGCATTTTGATCGTCAGTTTTGAAACAAATGCCCGGATTTTGTTCGGTTATTTTTTAATAAAATTGCCCGGATTTGTCCAGCCCGGTTACGTGCTGAAAAAGTTCTGGCAACCTTAAGATAGTCTAGAATATTTTTTCCAGGTGGCAAGAATTTAAAATACGGTTTCAACCTATTTGGGGGCATGGAATCCCTTTATTTGTGTAGATAAATAAATTTAAAAAAAACTGTATATTTTTCTCTCTAGCAAATCAGAAGAGTTTTACTAAAATATCCAAATTAAATTTTTAAACTTCGATTGATTTATTAATCGTTGCACAAAATATGTGAATTTTATTTAAAATAAATGTAAATCAGAATAATGTTATCTATGTTTTTCAGCATAAGTCAAAACTTTCTGCAAACTTCAACATAATTTTTGATAAATTTAAAACTTTAAATTTGTATCACAAACTCATGTGGGATGAGAAGAAATGTTATGAGTATTTTGTCAATCTTCTAAAATTTAAGAGAGTTTCAATTTTGAAACAAGAATATCTAAGACCTGCATCTTTTATTAAATGGAGGGCAATAAACTGATTGACTACCATTCTGATGTTCACCTGTAAAATTGAAAATTGTTGAAATTCCCTTTAAGGTGAATAAAAATTTGTTGTATTAAAATACTAAAAATCCAATGGAAAGTTGAATTTTAGGGCAAGAAAATCTGAAAAAATGCAAATTGAAAAAAGGTCGAAAACAGCTACCTTTGAAATTCGTCAAAATTTCTGTGTTTCATATTTTGACAATCTTAAAATGCAAAAATGTGTCAAATTACGTAAACTTTCCAATCTTCTTTTCAAAATTTAACAGGTCTGACTTAAACAATTTTGACGATTCATGGACTGAAAAGTACGATTTTTATACCACACTGTTTTACATTTTTTGTGGTCATGATCATATTTTTTTTTTTTGAAAATATATCTTTACATGCAACGTACAGCTTCTAACTTCAGCTTTCTTGGACACTAAAGGGAAATTTTCCTTTGTATTTCGTATCTGATCTACAAACTGGAATCTTTTTTCAAATTCATATTCATATATGGAATCCTTTTTCCGAAGCATGTTTTTTCGTTTTTTTTTCTTATGCTTTGAATAACGGAAAACTGAAGTGTTGTAAGTGAATAATGTTTGAGGTATGTGAGATATGAGACAAGTGAGATATAGCGGTTTTAATCAAGGAGTGTGAAATTGACACTCAAGGTCTGATTAGGGAGTTTTTTTTCTGGACTTTCAGGGTGCGTTCATAAAAGCAGTAATGATGCAAAATTAAAGTTTTTTAGTATTCATTTAGGGTCCCCGAATTAACTGTTTTATTTTTATGCACCCGAATAAAGTTACAAGCCGCCAAACTTCCAATAGTTTCATATTTACCTATACTCAAAAGCGTATTAGGGTTGATAACAATTGTTAAATTGAATTTCAGTACAGTCAATTGCATGATTTTTATGTCAAAATTAACAAACATGACAAGAGTGACAAAATTACAAACGTTACAAAATTTACAAAATTATTAAAATTGACAAACTGAAAAAAAACAAATTTTACGAAATTGATAAAATTGACAAAACTGACAAAAATGACACAAACTGACAAAATTTCAAGAATTTTAAAAAACTTCAAAACTGAGAATGTTTGCAAAATTTACAAAATAGACTGAATTGACAAAATTTACAAAATTCAGAAAAAAAAACAGAAATTGCAAACATGATATAAATGACAAAAAGGGTAAAATTTAAAAAATTAATGGTAAACTTGACAAAAATGACAAAAGTTAACAAAATGGAAAGAATTGATAAAAAAAAACTGTCAAAATTAAAAAAGTTGACGTAACTCGAAAAAATGACAAAAAAT